>NC_070582.1:982239-1009739 GCF_027409825.1 Scomber japonicus | reverse complement strand
AGTGCAGGGGACATGTCCCCCCTGCCCCCCCCCAAAATTACGTCCATGCTTACATGTTTTAAATGAAGTCATTATTAGTATAAGTCCACTTAAACACACTGTAGGTGATACAATATTTAATATATATCATTCTTTTGTGGTTACACCATTTGACATTTTGTGGTTACACCATTTGACATGTTCAGGAGCATTCAGTCTTTTGGTATAAAATGGGTCAAATGTCATTTCAAATCTCTCTTATTGATCTTTTTTTAATATATTGATTATATTGAACTGGTCGTAACCTCCATGATGTCTTGCTGCAGAGTTCAGTCTGAATTCAGTCCCTCCCTTCCTTCCTTCCTTCCTTCTTTCTTTCTGTCCTTTCTTTCTTTCCTTCCTTCCTCCTTTCCTCCTTTCCTTCCTCTTTCACCCTTCCTTCCTTCCTTCCTTCCTTCCTTGACTCTCTTATAGATCTTTTTTTAATATATTGATTATATTGAACTGGGCGTAACCCCCATGATGTCTTGCTGCGGAGTTCAATCTGAATTCAGTCCCTTCCTTCCTTCCTTCCTTCCTTCCTTCCTTCCTTCTTTCTGTCCTTTCTTTCTTTCCTTCTTTCCTTCCTTCCTCCTTTCCTCCTTTCCTTCCTCTTTCACCCTTCCTTCCTTCCTTCCTTGACTCTCTTATAGATCTTTTTTTAATATATTGATTATATTGAACTGGTCGTAACCTCCATGATGTCTTGCTGCGGAGTTCAGTCTGAATTTATCTAGAAAACCAACAAAAATACTAAATATACATTTTAACAAACCTGATGCTGCTTTTAAATCTAGTTTAACTGATTTATGGATTCATCATCTTACAAACATTTATCACTAATGTTGCACCTTTTTAAATTTTCATCAAGCACAATTTTTAACATCCTTAAAAACAGGAACATAACTTCCTGCAGAGCGCCACAGTGACGTCACACAGCGCCCCCTGCTGGTCACTGACGGCACAAACCTCTTTAAATCAGTTTCTATGATGATAAACTTTATTGATCCTGTCAGGGAAATTATTGATAAATAAATGCTGATACCCTACAGTAGTTATTCATTTTCAGCCTTTTTTAAATTTATGATGAAAAGTCACAAAATTACCACAAACTGATGATTTAAATAATAATGTAATATCTGTTTATAAGTCACTGGTAGATTTGTGATTAATTGTTAGATTTATTGACTAACACTGTGTGCTTCCTATTTCTGCTTCTTTTTGGTGCATCTGCTGGTTGTTGTCTGTTTTCTGCAACATACTGGAAATAATCACTGAGAGGAAAATGTTAATTAAAAAAAAGGTTCTTTGTAAATTTGAAAAAACGTGAATGTCACAAAAATAATCTTAAATTCTCCGTCTACCTGCACCTTCACAACTGAAACCTTTAAATCTCATTTAAATGCAGGTGTAACTGACTCGTCACATGACCCTCATTACTGTGTCACAGTTATTTGAGTGAACTGGTCACATGTTCAATTTCAGGAGTGAAATCCTATCGCTGTTTCCATGGAGACGACCTGAGGAAACCTGAGATGTGACAAGGACACCTAACATGAGTCTGAGCTGAAGAGTCCTGATGATCACAGGACTGCATTCACACCTGATCAATGATGATTCAATCAGTGATCAATCAGTTAAAAATCTATGAACTGATAACACAGAGGACAAAGAAGCTAAGCTAAGCTAAGCTAACCACGGCCCAAACACACCAGAGATTTAAATATCAAACTATTATCTACAAACCAACATTTACATCAAACACTGAACCAGGAGCAGCAGCGACCAGAGGTGGAAGAAGTACTCAGATACTTTACTGCAGTTTAAAATACTCCAAGTAAAGATCCTACAAGTGAGAAGTTTAGAGGGAAGAATCAGTATTTGGTGGAGCTGTTAACAACTCAGACATCTGAAATGTGAGCCGACTACACACTGCTGACTGGTTTCATCTTTAACAATGTGTTGGATTTTAAAAGATTGTTATATTATAGAGTACTAGTACCTCTAACTGTCCTACAGTAAAGTACTAGTACCTCTAACAGTACTACAGTAAAGTACAAGTACCTCAGAGAGTACTTCAGTACTTTATTTGAGTTCTTTTCCAGCTCTGGTATCAACAGCATGTTTCTGTTGGATTTGATGTTCAAACTAAAACTACTAACGACTTTATCTACGAGTTTTATTCCAAAATGCGAACCGTTAATCAAACAGTGAGATAATTGAACAGTTTGATGATGAAAACGTGAAGACGTGAAGTTAATGGATGAATCATTTTGGAACAGAACTGCAGGTCGTGTTTGGAAACACATCAAACACAGAAACATGGTCCAACAGCAGCAGCAGTCTGCAGCTGGAGGCGCCCCGCGGCATTGTGGGAACTGATTGTCCTACCTGAGTCTGGTCGGCGAGAGAACGAAGGAACACAAAACCCTGCAGGAGAACCACACAGTTACAAACCCTGCAGGAGAACCGCACAGTTACAAACCTGCAGGAGAACCACACAGTTACAAACCCTGCAGGAGAACCACACAGTTACAAACCCTGCAGGAGAACCACACAGTTACCTGCAGGAGAACCGCACAGTTAACCGCAGGAGAACCGCACAGTTACAAACCCTGCAGGAGAACTGCACAGTTACAAACCCTACAGGAGAACCACACAGTTAACCGCAGGAGAACCGCACAGTTACAAACCCTGCAGGAGAACTGCACAGTTACAAACCCTGCAGGAGAACCGCACAGCTACCAACCCTGCAGGAGAACCGCACAGTTACCAACCCTGTAGGAGAACCGCACAGTTACCAACCCTGCAGGAGAACCGCACAGTTACTAACCCTGCAGGAGAACCGCACAGTTAACTGCAGGAGAACCGCACAGTTACCTGCAGGAGAACCGCACAGTTACCTGCAGGAGAACCGCACAGTTACCTGCAGGAGAACCGCACAGTTACCTGCAGGAGAACCACACAGAACACAAGAACCCAGAGAGAAGAGTTCCTGTTGAGTCATATGAGTCTTTTCCTGATTTTAATGCAGCATTACAGTAAAAGACGTAATTACCAGACTGTTCTAGCTGCTGCTGATTATTTATCAAACATGTCATTGTACAAACATTCTGTGAAGGCACCAACACTCGTCCCTATAATATAGTTGCAATATCGATATTGCGATATTTGGTCAAAAACATTCTGCTATATGATTCTGTCCATATCGCCCAGCACTCGGCGTCACCATGAGCTCTATGAGATCAGAGCTAAATATTTTACAAACTAAACAACTTCAGGATGATTTATTGCAGAGAAACTGACAGAACACTAAACATCACTGTCAGATCAGATGATTTAAACACTGACGAGCTTCATTTTAATTTAAAGACACATTTACTGTTTCAGCTGCAAGGTGACATTGATAAGTCAGACTGAGACATGAACTCTTACAGACCTGCTGGAATCACACCGAGCTGTGTTTTAATGAACGACATGCAGAAAAAAGTAAAAGAAGCAAAACTGAAGCTGATTTGTGAAAACCGGTAACAACTGTCCCAGCAGACAGCAGCTCTGACACTTTCCAGCGCTACAGTCACATGACCTCGTAGTTCAGATTGATCGGGCTGAACGCTGCGGAGTCTTTTTCCTCTAAGGCAGAACTGTTGTTGCATTGCACCTGCGTTCCTAATAAAGTGATCATTATTAAATCTGTAGGAATTCATCTTGGTCCAAAACAACAGCGCCCCCTAGAATATTACAAAACTTGAGCCCCTTGCTCCAGATTGATGTAGACGAACTAAATATGGTACACATATGTATCAGGTAACAACGCACAAAAAACTCTCTTGCAGCTATACCCTAACCCTCCAACAGGAAGTCGGCAATTTTTATTTGAATTTTCATCTTCACCATTTCCACATCTCGTACTTAACAATCTCCTCTGACAGATTTAATCAGACTGATTTCAAATTCACTCAGTATCATCTAAAGACCTTGAAGATGAAGGTTGGCGGTGATGATGATGATGATGAGGGTCCAACCCCAAACACATCTGTTTTCAGTAGACTGCTGCAGCCTGACATGCAAAGCGAGGGTTCGTTCTTCACCGCCTGCAGCTTAAATTATTTTTATAACAGCCCACAGACAGCAGGTCCCACATTAAAGATTCACACTGCTGCTCGTCTCAGGTTTACACACCCAGCAGGTGTTTCTGCTGTCACCATGACGACAGCAGACGATATCAGGTTACTCGCAGTCGAAGCTCTCTGAGGTTCAGGTCAAATGAAACTACGCCCCCCCTCCCACAGAGCTGACCAGGTTTCAGCAGGATGAATCCGTTCTGGATCAGTTCTGGTCGAGTTTACCTGCAGCAGCCTGCCGTCAAAGCGCAGGTCACAGTGAACTCAATGAATCGATTAGTTGTCAATTGTTGAATTAGTTTAATAATTGATGAATTGTTCGGTGTCTTTATTTGAAGGCCTAACCCTAAGCCAACTCTTAATGATCATTTTCCCGATCAGTTTTTCCCAATTCATTTACTGTTTGATTGACGACTGAACTGCTTAAAGGGAAACTAACCCTAACCCCAACCCCAACCCAGAGGTGTGATGGGGACTAACCCTAACCCAGAGGTGTGATGGGACCTAACCCTAACCCAGAGGTGTGATGGGGCCTAACCCTAACCCAGAGGTGTGATGGGACCTAACCCTAACCCAGAGGTGTGATGGGGCCTAACCCTAACCCTAACCCAGAGGTGTGATGGGGCCTAACCCTAACCCTAACCCAGAGGTGTGATGGGGCCTAACCCTGACCCAGAGGTGTGATGGGGCCTAACCCTAACCCTAACCCAGAGGTGTGATGGGGCCTAACCCTACCCTAACCCAGAGGTGTGATGGGCCTAACCCTAACCCAGAGGTGTGATGGGACCTAACCCCAACCCTACCCTAACCCAGAGGTGTGACGGGGCCTAACCCCAACCCTACCCTAACCCAGAGGTGTGATGGGACCTAACCCTAACCCAGAGGTGTGATGGGACCTAACCCTAACCCAGAGGTGTAATGGGGCCTAACCCCAACCCTACCCTAACCCAGAGGTGTGATGGGACCTAACCCTAACCCAGAGGTGTGATGGGGCCTAACCCTAACCCTAACCCAGAGGTGTGATAGGACCTAACCCTAACCCAGAGGTGTGATGGGACCTAACCCTAACCCTAACCCAGAGGTGTGATGGGACCTAACCCTAACCCAGAGGTGTGATGGGGCCTAACCCTAACCCAGAGGTGTGATGGGGCCTAACCCTAACCCAGAGGTGTGATGGGACCTAACCCCAACCCAGAGGTGTGATGGGGCCTAACCCTAACCCTACCCTAACCCAGAGGTGTGATGGGGCCTAACCCTAACCCAGAGGTGTGATGGGGCCTAACCCTAACCCAACCCTAACCCTCCACAGACGGTCAGTGTTTCTCATCTAGTCCTGCTGCAGGCTCTAAAGTCTCTTTGTCCTCTATGAGACCAACTTCAGTCCTGGCGTTTGTATCATTGTTCCTGAATGTATAAAACACTTCTCAAAACAGCCCGTTCACTGCCGCTTGCAGCTTTAATTATTATTTTTTGTATCATAAAACATTACTGCTGTGTGTGTGTTACTGTGTATGTTATTGTGTGTTACTGCTGTGAGTGTGTGTGTGTGTGTGTGTGTGTGTGTGTGTGTGTGTGTGTGTGTGTGTGTTATTGATGTGTGTTTTTACTGCATATGAAAATAAACGTGTATAATCTCAGACACACACAGAGCAGAACAAACATCGGAGTTTCCCCTTAAGTGATGTGCACGTCATCTCCTCTGAGCTCCGGTAACCGGGGTTGAGGTTTTCTTCATTGTTCCTCCGTGTGACTGACCTCCATGTCTGTCTCACACTTACGCAACCGGATGTCTCATGTCTCACTTCTGCTTCCAGTGCGGCGCCGTGATTTATTCCGCAGTCTCCTCACGCGCTCAATAATATGTCCAATATGTCCAACATGTCCAATATGACTCTGTGCGTCCTTTGTTTACCACTCAGGATATCTGCTCCACACACACACACACACACACACACACACACACACACACTCAGGGACACTTACTGGGTCTGAACGGGTGGTACACCGGGCTGGAGACGCGTCTCTTCCAGGTGAGCAGGGACCGGCTCAGGCTCACCTCGTACGCCGCGTTTCTGACTCTGAGTTCGGACAGCAGCAGCAGCCTGCTCGGCCTCTCCATCTGTCCGCTCCGGAGCTGCTGCAGCAGCCCGGAGGAAGGCTACCTCAGCCCGGAGGAAGGCTACCTCAGCCCGGGGGAAGGCTACCTCAGCCCGGGGGAAGGCTACCTGTGCCCGGGCATGCTGCCGCAGAGGAAGGTCTCAGGCGGAGGATGAAGGTCCGAACAGCTGATTTTATCCTGGGATGTTTTTAATGACAGATAGCGGTTTCTCAACGGAAGTGGGAGGAGCCACATGGTGCATTCAGGTGCTGCCAGAAAACAGAAAACTGTTCACAGTGTCGTAATTCATTTATTTTGGGATTCAAACCTTCTTTCTGATGTATCATTATAATTACATTTATCAAAGTACTTTATTAAAGTTCAACTTTGAGCTACTAGTACTTTACTGTAGTACAGTTTGAGGTACTTGTACTTTACTGTAGTACAGTTAGAGGTACTAGTACTTTACTGTAGTATTTCCATGTGATGCTACTTTCTACTCCACTACATTTATTTAACAGCTTTAGTTACTTTTCAGATGCAGATTTGACTCAATGGAAAATATAACAAGCTTTTAAAATCCAACACATTGTTAAAGATGAAACCAGTCAGCAGTGTGTAGTCGGCTCACATTTCAGATGTCTATGAGTTGTTAACAGCTCCACCAAATACTGATTTTTCCCTCTAAACTTCTCACATGCTTTCATTTCAATAAATGTTCAAATGATCCAATATTTCAGCAAAAATCAAAGATTAGAGAAAAAAGTCCAAAAACTGAAAACACATTTGTGACTCAGAACTTAGTTTTTTCTTCTTTCCCATTAATCATCTCAGCAGCCCTCACATGTACCTGCTGACCCTTTGGAGGAGCCTGTTATATTATATTAATACTATAATGATATAACTTGATTATAATAACTCATATATTTACTATAATGTAGTAACATTGTTGGATGAGAAAGAAATGGAGTCATTTTTTAAAACGTGTTCCAGACAGATTGAGCTTTTCCAGGATGTAGAATATTTCCGTCTCTTCCAGCAGGAGGCGCTGCTGCTCTGTGGATGAGCGACTTATCACCACAGGGCTGATCAGTCAGGGAGGTTTTTCTTACCACTGTTCCTCATGTGTGAATGTTGGATCTCTTTAAAGTTAAAACCTGAAGAGTTCGGTTCAGACCTGCTCTATGTGGAAAGAGCCTTGAGATAACTCTGTTGTGATTTGGAGCTTTATAAATAAAGATTGATTGGTCAGTGTTTTATCTTGTTTATAAAGTGTGTGGAAATCATCTCACTGACTCACAATGACTCATAAATTAAAGCATTTTCCATTATGGGACTTCAAACACACTACCAGCCAATAATAACTCCAGATATTATGTGTTTTAATCAGATTGTTAAAGACTGGCTGAAGCAGAATCAGAGCTGTGTACGTTTTAAATATGACAGGACATGAAAGCTATTTAATGTTTTTAAATTAACTTGTTTCCCTGATTTTTATTTGATTCTGTTTGTAAAAGACTAATGAAGGCTGGAGTTGGAATATCTATAATTCATTACTCCTACTTGTTAGTAATGAGTAGATATTTCCTCCCGGAAGCACAGCTGACCGGAAGCCTCAGAGAGAACAACTGAACTTCATTAAATGTTCACGACTGTCATTTGGTCTGTCTGTGACCTTTCAGTGTGACTCGTCCTCTTCGGTCCTGATGGATGGACGCAGGGCTGCAGCGAGGAGAGTGCGTGTGCGTGCGCGTGCGTGTGCGTGAGGTCAGGGTCATGTGTATGGGTAACAGATGAGGGTTAGGGTTTGTCCTGCTCTCTTTGTGATGCATGATGACACCGTATCTCCAGCTGTGTCCACTCAGGTGATGTCATGTTAAACTGGACGACGGTGAAGCATCTAAGCCCCGCCCACCACGCATAGACCCCACCCATCACATATAGACCCCGCCCACTACATCTAGGCCCCGCCCACCGTGGCATGACAGGTCAGACTCCACCAGCTCGACTCACTCTGATGAAAGAATCTAATTCACATCTTGACTCCGTTATTGTTCATAATGCACAAAGCTAACAATTAAAAATAATGAACACTTTCGTAATTGTGTGTTTTGTATCATATTTGATACATAAACCAAATTCCTTATGTCTTAAAATGTAAGAATAATGTTGTTATAGATTTATTAGACACAAAGAATACAGAGGATTTAAAAAGCAAATCCATATTTCTGCACCTGTTAGAGATAAAATGAAAAAGTGGTTGTCTCTGCTGAGTGGTGACGAGTGTCTGTTACGGTAGTCTTTAAACTAGGAACAATAATAAATACTAAAATAGTTTAAGATTCATAGTTTATAGAAGTAGATCACTGAACAGTCATTTTTAATATTTGCTTTATAGAGGTTTGTTTCTGTCCTCAGCGCCAGCAAAGATACAAGACTACTAGCTCTGTATTATGTCTGTATGTTATTCTCTTCTCTCTATTCTATTATTTATGTTTTTAATGAAACATACAGATGATCAGATGATAACCTCAGCATGTGTGTGAAGGTTAAATAAAGCTTCAGTGGATCAGATGAACTCAGGAAGCCAATCAGAGGGAAGGAAAGCAGAATAAAGAGAAGTGGAATAAATAAAAGAACTAAAGTGTCACTTTTAGTTATTTATATTCAGGATGTGGACATGAGAGACATTTACACTGAAGAGACTTCCTGTTTAAATAAAATGATTATCAGCTGTAAAACCACGCTGAGTCATCGCGTTCACTTCATTTCCTGTTTCATTGTAGAAGTTTCTCCTTCACTACGATTGGTCCAACGGCCGTTTCTTCTTCCCACTGACCTGAAAAACATCACGAGTCCTTTTAGTTTGGTTCAGTTTGTCATTAAGAAGACAACTGATGATCCTTCATAAACATTCAGAATACTTTAACTCAAATGTCAAACTAACAGAATTTATGACTCTTCATTTGACATCATAGTAGATTTAATATTATTTATAATTTAAAACTGGTCTTAAAACCCATTTTTATTCCTTGGCTTTCAACCCAGCATGAGACTCTGCTCCTGTTTTAGTGTTTTATGGTTTGTTTATTTTAATTATTGTTTTTAATTTGTTTTAAAAACAATAAACAATTATCTTAGTATTTATTTCCTGTTAATTGTTTTATGTTCCTGTTGTTTTATGTATTTATGTATTTATGTACAGCACTCTGTTTCAGCTGTGGTTGTTTTAAAGTGCTTTATAAATAAAGTTGAGTTGAGTTGAGTAATAACTATGAATGAAAACCTTCATAATGTCGACAATGAAGATGATTGGATGATGTATTTGGGTCTCCCATTCAAACATCAAGTTAATCCAATTTAATTTCCACCTTAAAAAAACCTCATTGGGTTAATCAGCAGTAACAGTTACAGACTTATAAATAGATGATCTGCTCCAATTAAAACTTAAAATAATAAAAACCTTAAACTAATGTATTAGCAAGTGACTGATAAAGTGCCTTGCTTCATCTACAGCTGTTCAAACATTGGATGTTTATTGTGTGTCTGAAGGTTTTCTGTTATTTCTATTTTGTTATAAACTGCATATTTAATTTCATTATTTTAACATTTTCAAAATAAAAGATAAATTAGTAGACACAGTAACTCAAAATCCATTAAAAAGTTGTATAAAAAGATAAATGAATGGAATCAGTTTCATGGTGTATAAATGTTTGGCTCTTTCTGACACGTACCTGTTCCTGTCAGGTCACTTCCTGTTGGGTTACTTCCTGTCCCACAGACCGTATCGCAGCAGGAACAAGCTTGATGGCTGCCGCTGGCTTCGCTCCACCTGTCAGGAATCAGCTCCACCTCTTACTCAGACCTCCATACACCTCCACACACCTCCACACACCTCCACACACCTGTCATCAGCTGATCAGACTGCAGCTAAACATTAAACACTGCTCGGTGACACCTAGTGGTGAGGAGGCACACTGAGACAGATTCAACTTCAAACAGGACACTTTCCCGCCTTAACATGAAGGAAACAGTCAGAGCACCGTTTATATGCTCCAGCAGAACATAATAACTAATATATTTGAGGTTTAGAGGAATGTTGTCTCTTTAAATCAAAGTGTCCAGTTTAGACCTGCTTCATGTGGAAAGAGCCTTGAGATGACTTATTGTGATTTGGTGCTTTATAAATAAAGATTTATTGACATTAAAAAGATAATTCTGGTCATTTTCTACATTTTTCTTCTTGTTAAAACAAACCAAACCAACAATGAACTGATCTACTAACTGTGTGTGTGTGTGTGTGTGTGTGTGTGTGTGTGTGTGTGTGTGTGTGTGTGTGTGTCAGATCTTATTCTTCCAAGACCAATAACAGTGATGGTGTTTTTCAGGCTGACTAGTTCTGTCTAAGACCATGTAGTAATGAGTGTAGCAGAGAGCATGATGGGAGTTGTAGTGTTCTTGGTGGCTCACCCGTTAGCGAAGGAACAGGCCTTGTTGGTGGAGTCGACGGCTGCCGAGGCTACGCTCGCTCTCACGCTGCAGGTGACGTAGATCTGAACGTGAAGAAGAGCAGAAACCAGCAGCTGTCTTTAAAGGAGAGGATCGGCTCAGATCATAACTTCCTGTCTCATGTTTGAGTCTCACCACGCCGCTGTAGTCCTGCTGGAACCTGAACGCCTCCACCTCAAACTGCAGCCTGTCGTCTTGAGTCCGAGGCAGGAAGTGAGAGCTGGAGCCGGTCAGCTGACTGTCAAACAGGCACCTGAACGCAACACAGAACAATCAGAAGCTTCCAGATCAAATCACAAGGGTCAGAGTTAGATTAATGAAAGGCTCTGTTAGAAACCTCATCCTTTCCTTCCTTCCTCCCTTCCTTCTTTCCTTTCCTCCTCCTCTACTAACTCTGACATCATGTGAAGTATGTCGTGTGTTTAACTGCGTAGTGATTTAGAGTATGCATCAAGAGCTGACTACTCACACTCACATTACCCAAGATGCAACGCTACTGACTACTCACACTCACATTACCCAAGATGCAACGCTACTACTCACACTCACATTACCCAAGATGCAACGCTACTACTCACACTCACATTACCCAAGATGCAACGCTACTACTCACACTCACATTACCCAAGATGCAACGCTACTACTCACACTCACATTACCCAAGATGCAACGCAACTTCTGAAAAAAACCCAAAATACAAACGTCACAGATCAGCTACAGCGAGGGTATGTTCGCTTCCTGTTTTCAAAATAAAAGCACCAATTGTGGTATATTTACAGAGTTAGAGCTAAAATGAAATCAGCTTCAGCCTGATGATTTCAGCTCGGGTAGGAACCAAATGCATTGTGGGTAATCGTGTAGTTTACTGCAGTGTGAACGGTCTGCTTACTATCTGGTCCTTTAGTGTGTAGTATAGAAGTATGTAGTATGTAGTATAGAAGTATGTAGTATAGAAGTATGTAGTATAGAAGTATGTAGTATGTAGTATGTAGTATAGAAGTATGTAGTATGTAGTATAGAAGTATGTAGTATAGAAGTATGTAGTATAGAAGTATAGAAGTATGTAGTATAGAAGTATGTAGTATAGAAGTATAGTAGTATAGAAGTGTGTAGTATAGAAGTGTGTAGTATAGAAGTGTGTAGTATAGAAGTATGTAGTATAGAAGTATGTAGTATAGAAGTATGTAGTATAGAAGTGTGTAGTATAGAAGTATGTAGTATGTAGTATAGAAGTATGTAGTATGTAGTATGTAGTATAGAAGTATGTAGTATAGAAGTATGTAGTATAGAAGTATGTAGTATAGAAGTATGTAGTATGTAGTATAGAAGTATGTAGTATAGAAGTATGTAGTATGAAGTGACGTGATGTAAACTGACCCGTTGTTCCCCAGGAAGGAGTATCGAGGGACTGTGTCGACGTTGGGGGCGACGGTTGCCACGCAGCTGTCCACCGTCACTCTGAGAGGCGTGTGGTGAAACTGTTTGACCGACACTTCGAACTTCATCACGTCTCCCAGCACGAACTGATTGGACGGACGAGGGAACTGCCAATCATCTGAGAGGAGGCGGGACAACAGACACAGAGAGGACGGCTCTGATTACAGGACAACAATACAACCTTTAACCAACCAATCAATCAATCAGCAGGGTTTCCGGGTTAGATGCTTAGATTGCCGGGGGACCCCCACCCCCATGATGCACTGGGCCTCTCTCTCCTCCTCCCTCTCTCTCTCTATCCATCCATCTATATCCATTAACACTTATGTTCTATTAATGCATCAATAACCTAAACTTCTTCCCCGGAGTTGTCTTTCTGGTTCCTGGTTTCTGGTCTCACAGGTAATCTGGGCCTGGAGACGTCCGGATGACAGATTCCAGTCCCGGACCTTCTAGCTCCATTGTTGATTTTCATTGTGCTTCCTACTCTCTCCTTCCTCTCTCTCTCTCTCTCTCTCTCTCTCTCTCCTCTATCCTTCCTCTCTCTCCTCTTCCTCTCTCTCCTCTCTACCCCAACCGGTCGAGGCAGATGTTCTCCCACTCTGAGTCTGGTTCTGAGGGTTCTTCCTGTTAAAAGATGTTCTCCCACTCTGAGTCTGGTTCTGAGGGTTCTTCCTGTTAAAAGATGTTCTCCCACTCTGAGTCTGGTTCTGAGGGTTCTTCCTGTTAAAAGATGTTCTCCCACTCTGAGTCTGGTTCTGAGGGTTCTTCCTGTTAAAAGATGTTCTCCCACTCTGAGTCTGGTTCTGAGGGTTCTTCCTGTTAAAAGATGTTCTCCCACTTCTGAGTCTGGTTCTGAGGGTTCTTCCTGTTAAAAGATGTTCTCCCACTCTGAGTCTGGTTCTGAGGGTTCTTCCTGTTAAAAGATGTTCTCCCACTCTGAGTCTGGTTCTGAGGGTTCTTCCTGTTAAAGGGAGTTTTTTCTCTCCACTGTCACCAAGTGTTGCTCATGTGGGAATGTTGGGTCTCTTTAAAGTTAAAACCTGAAGAGTTCGGTTTAGAACCTGCTCTATGTGGAAAGTGCCTTGAGATAACTCTGTTGTGATTTGGCGCTTTATAAATAAAGATTGATTGATTGATTGATTGATTGATTTCTCTCATTCTGCTGCCAGACAGGATCCACATGACGAGGTTCAGGCTGGTGGTTTCTCTGAACACTAACCGGTCATCAGTCTGAAGGAGAAGTACAGATTCTCCTCTGAGGTTTTGAGGTGACTGAACGGCATCCAGGTGGGTTTCAGCAGCCCAGTGCTCACATCATGCTTCCTACAACACATAAAAACAGTCAACACACTGAAACGCCTCCTGACAGTCAACATTTGATTTTAGAAAACACTCTGAAATGGAAACTCACCCCCCCCCCCCCCCAAAAAAAAAGGATCATTCTGCTGATTTTCTGTATTTTTCTTCATGTTTTGGATCCAAACTGATTTAGTAGGGAGGAAGGAAGGAAATGAGGAAGGAAGGAAGGACGGAAGGAAGGAAGGAAAGGAGTAAGGAGGGAGGGAGGGACGGAGTAAGGAGAGGAGGAAGGAAGGAAGGAAGGAAGGAAGGAAGGAAGGAAAGGAGTAAGGAAGGAATGAAGGAAAGAAAGGAGTAAGGGAGGAAGTAAGGAGAGGAGAAAGGAAGGAAGGCAAGAAAGGAGTAAGGAGGAAGAGAGAGGGAGGGAGGAAGGAAAGGAGTAAGGAAGGAAGGAAGGAAGGAACTGCTCTACAGAGGCTGAAAACATGATATCCTTCATTAGTCTTTGGAGACGTTACTAAACGAACTAACGTGACCAAACTGTTCATAGTTAAGAGTTCGTGGCACATTTAAAAGCTTTGCTACACAAACAACACTCATTACATCAGATCATTGTTGACTTTTTCTAAATGTTCAGTTTGGTTCAGAGCTCCTCTCTGTTGGATCCGTTAACCACCAGACTAAAACTAACCACACTGCATCATCATCATATACTGTAAGTCTGACTACAGCAGGAACACCTGATCCCTGCTGGATGTTCTGATGTTTGGCTTTCACTGGTTTGTTTCTGCTCCTGGTTCAGTTGAATGAATCTGACCTCTGGTACTGGCACTGGAAAGAAAGAAAGGAGTAAGGAGGAAAGAAGGAAGGAAGGAAGGAAGGAAGGAAGGAAGGAAAGGAAAGGAGTAATACCTCTGGTACTGGCACTGGAAAGAAAGAAAGGAGTAAGGAAGGAAGGAAGGAAGGAAGGAAGGAAGGAAGGAAGGAAGGAAGGAAAGGAAAGGAGTAATACCTCTGGTACTGGCACTGGATGCTAACGCTGACGTCTCTGGTCCGGACGATGGGACTGTCTCCGAGAGGACTGGGCGTGTACAGCAGCGTGAAGACGTAGACGAACGAATCCTCAGACATCTGAAATACAGTTTACTGTCAGAGTCAAGCTGAGGGACAGTCACAGTTCACACCTTTTCAACTCCTGTTCATACTGAGCATTAGAGTCTTCATCATGTTAACAGGAAGTGATGGAGGACTAAACCCACAGTCCTCCTTCTGTGGAAACATGGATGAAGCTTCAGCATCTGAAAGAAAGAAAGAAAGAAAGAAAGAAAGAAAGAAAGAAGAGAGAGAAGAGGAAATAAAGAAGGGAAGAAAGAAGAGGAAAAAGAACAACAAGGAGGAGGATGAAGATGAGAAAAGAAAGAAAAGGAGGATGAGGGAGAAGAAGAAAGAAAAAACAAGAAGGAGGAAGGTGAGGAAACAGACTGGGGAGAAAAAGGAGGGAGAAGAGGAAATTAAGGAAAGAAAACTAAAAAAAAGAAAGGAAGAAAGTAAATGAGTCTTCATCTTCATCTGCTATGTTTCAGTGTTTTTAGTATCAAAGTCTTTTTGTTACTATACTTCCACCACAGAGAAACAGGAAACACTAAGAGGAGGAAGGAAGGAAGGAAGGAAAGGAGGGAGAAAGGAAGGAAGAAAGGAAAGGAAGGGAGGAAGGAAGGAAGGAAGGGAGGGAGGGAGGGAGGAAGAGAAAGAAAGAACAAGAAGTATGAGGAGGAGAGAAAGGAAGGAACAAAGGAAGGGAGGAAGGAAGAAAGGAAAGGAGGGAGAAAGGAAGGAAGAAAGGGAGGGAGGGAGGGAGGAAGGAAGGAAGGAAGGAAGGAAGGAAGGAGGAGAGTAAATGAGTCTTCATCTTCTATGTTTCAGCGTTACAGTGTTTTTAGTATCAAAGTCTTTTTGTTCCTATACTTCCACCACAGAGAAACAGGAAACACTAAGAGGAGGGAAGGAAGGAAGGAAACACTAAGAGGGAATCTGATGCTAAACAGACAGTAAATGTGTCAGATATCACTGATATGACTAACTCACACTGCTATAGTTACCATAGTAACTCACACTGATGAAGCTCAATAGAAACAGGTGAAAAGGGAACATGGAGAGATTTTGCTGAAATGCTGAAGCTGACAAATCAAGTCATGGCAGTAACGCATCTTTCTGTTTATCGACTCATCATTAAACCCCTCCCACAAACAGCAACTGTCCAATCACAGCTTAACATCGGTCACATTACAACATGATCAGCTGATTGATGCTGAAGTTAGACTCTGTTCCCTTCAGTCTGTAATAAAGAGACGGGTTGGTTTCAGAGTGTTTGCTGCAGGTTGAGTAAACTGACATAGAAACAGCAGCAGGAGGAGACATGAACAGCTTTCTATAATTCTCTAATAACCCAGATCTAACTGGAGACGCCACTTCATACTTAATCAAAGGTCATATTTCTGTGTGATGTCTGTCAGAGACCATCTGGAGTCACTGAGCTGTTAACCCTTAAACAGGCCTTACTAGTTATGTCATTTGCACCTAAAGGAAGGAAGGAAGGAAAGGAGGGAAGAAGGAAGGAAAGGAGGGAGGAAGGGAATGAAGGGAGGAAGGAAGGAAGGAAGGAAGGAAGGTAGGAAGGAAAGGAGGGAAGAAGGAAGGAAAGGAGGGACGAAGGGAAGGAAAGGAAGGAGGGAGGAAGAAGGATGGAAAGGAAGGAAGGAAGGGAGGGACGGACGGAGGGAGGACGGGAGGAAGGTAGGAAAGGAGGAAAGGAGGGAAGAAGGAAGGAAAGGAGGGAAGAAGGGAAGGAAGGGAGGAAAAAGGAAGGAGGGAGGAAGAAGGATGGAAAAGAGGGAGGGAAGGAAGGAAGGGAGGAAGGAAGGAAGGAAGGAAGGAAGGAAGGAAGAACAGATGAAGGAAGGAAGAAAGGAAGGACAGATGAAGGAAGGAAGAAAGGAAGGACAGATGAAGGAAGGAAGAAAGGACAGAAGGAGGGAACATTTACCCTAACAGTTGAACTTAGATCTGAGGAAGGAAGGAAGGAAGGAAGGAAGGAAGGACAGAGGAAGGACCCGGGAGGACAACAGGAAGGTTAAAGAGTGTGTATCTCCTGGTGCACGTTGTCTGTTTAAGGGTTAAACTGACCAGCAGCTGGCTTCCACATCCGTGCAGCTCCGACTCAAACACCAGGAGCTCCTGATCTTCCCCCGAGGCCGGACATCCTCCCAGCGTGACGTCTGCAGTCCGGACCGGTCTGCCGATCCCCAGCAGGTCTCTCTTGGCCTCCACTCTGACCGAGCTCTCCCTGCAGTCAGCGCTCACACTGTCGGCCGCCGTCGGAGTCCTCAGCTCAAAGTCTGGAGGGAAGCGAGGCTCCTCCTCAGCCGGCGGCTCCGGGAAGCTCCAGGCCAGCGGCTCCTGGTGGGACTGCTTCTCCTGGTGGACAGCTGGGACAGACAGGAGACCAGATCAGCTTTAATCATCACAGCTGGGACAGACCGGAGACCAGATCAGCTTTAAACATCACAGCTGGGACAGACAGGAGACCAGATCAACTTTAAACATCACAGCTGGGACAGACAGGAGACCAGATCAACTTTAAACATCACAGCTGGGACAGACAGGAGACCAGATCAGCTTTAATCATCACAGCTGGGACAGACAGGAGACCAGATCAGCTTTAAACATCACAGCTGGGACACACAGGAGACCAGATCAGCTTTAATCATCACAGCTGGGACAGACAGGAGACCAGATCAGCTTTAATCATCACTAACATCAGCACAGTCATTTAAAGTCTCTGATCAGCTTCTATTGAGCTTCAGCAGTGTGAGTTAGTCATATCAGTGATATCTGACACATTTACAGTCTGTTTAGCATCAGATTCCCTCTTACTGTTTCCTGTTGAGCTGCTTCTACAAACTACAGAGTGTTAAAGATCACTCCCATCAGAGTTCAATCAATCAATAACAAAATATTAAAGTCTTATTGTAAAGTTTTGTATTTGTTTTCAGTATCAAGTTATTTTGCTTTTTAAACGTTTCTACTCTACAGATGGAGATGAAAAGAGGACAGATAAGTGTACAGATGATCTTCTCTCTGTCAACAGTCAGTAACATCTGCCATCTTTAACTTTACCGTCCGTTTATCAGCTTCTATAAAAGCCAGAGACTGTTTGACAGGAAGAGTCTGAACCAAACACCTGCAGCACTGATCCTGACCCAAACACTCTGATCTGCTCTTCAGTGTCTGACGCTGAGACTCAAACACTGGTGAAGTTGACAGAGTTGACGTCTCCCATGTTCAGGTACCTGCTCGTTGCTGGTTTGGTTTGTTCCAGTCCTGAGCGTCTGCTAATGCTAATGCTAATGCTAATGCTAACACTCCACAGAGCAGACAGAAAGCGTCTCTGTACGTTTGCTTCATGTTGACGTGTGTTTGAAACACGCTCAGTTTGCTGCAGCTGGTTTTGTAAGAGCTGACGTTTGGCTCCGCCCCCTGCCCCCCCCCTCCACCTGATTGGCCTCATGGCTCTCCAGGTGCGCCTCGTTCACCTGCTGAGATTCACCTTCATTCAAACACAACTTTATTTATTCTAACAGTCAAACATAATGTCCCATCTCAGAACATTCAAGCTCATAGAATCAGATTTATGTCTTAACGTCTTAAATGTCAAACAAAAGTAAAATTCATGACTTGAATCTAATTATTTGTGTAATTGTATAAAATTTTGATCTTTTACATTCTTGATAATATATTCTTTTGTTTATAGTTGCTTCTCTCTACCGTCACAGTTTTGTTTCTGTCTCTTCTCTTTTTAAACACAAACCTGATTAAATATAAACTAAACTTCAAATATATATATACAGTCATGAGTCCAAATGAGGCTTCAGATCTTCCATTAAAAGCCCATCTGGAGTCTGACTGCTGCTTTATGACAGATTGGAAACACTGTGGACTCGTCCTTTAAAAGACACATATTGACCCCCCCCCCCCCCCCCGCCCCCGCCCCCCCCCTGTTTTTAGGGAGCACTACCAACAGAGGAAACGTTAACCATGTGAAGGGAGCTGAGCCTTAACGACTGTTTCTGTGTGACGAGAACAACGATCAGAGTTTAAACCAGAGAAAGGAACAGCTCAGCAGGATGTGTGTGTGTGTGTGTGTGTGTGTGTGTGTGTGTGTGTGTGTGTGTGTCTGTGTGTGTGTGTGTGTATGTGTGTGTGTGTGTGTGTGTGTGTGTGTGTGACTGTTAAAATTGTTTATGAATGATTAGAAGCAGAGAAACGTGTCCATAGAAACAATTAGTCAGCCAAGGTCTCACGCACACACACACACACACACACACAGACACACACACACACACACACACACACACACACACACACACACAGACACACACAGACTGGTTTCCTCTTATTGATCTTTTTTTAATATATTGATTATATTGAACTGGTCATAACCTCCATGATGTCTTGCTGCGGAGTTCAGTCTGAATTCAGTCCCTTCCTTCCTTCCTTCCTTCCTTCCTCCCACCCTCCCTTCCTTCTTTCCTACCTTCCTTTCTTTCTTTCTTTCTTTCTTTCTTTCTTTCTTTCTTTCTTTCCTTCCTTCCTTCCTTCCTTCCTCCCTCCCTCCCTCCCTCCTTCCTTCCTTCCTTCCTTCCTTCCTCCCTTCCTTCCTTCCTTTATTCCTTCCTCCCTCCCACCCTCCCTTCCTTCTGTCCTCCCTTCCTCCCTTCCTACCGTCCTTCCTTCTTTCCTACCTTCCTTCCTTCCTTCTTTCCTTCCTTCCTTCCTCCCTCCCTCCCTCCCTCCCTCCCTCCCTCCTTCCTTCCTTCCTTCCTTCCTTCCTTTATTCCTTCCTCCCTCCCACCCTCCCTTCCTTCTGTCCTCCCTTCCTCCCTTCCTACCGTCCTTCCTTCTTTCCTACCTTCCTTCCTTCCTTCTTTCCTTCCTTCCTTCCTTCCTTCTTTCCTTCCTTCCTTCCTTCCTTCCTTCCTCCTTCCTCCCTCCCTCCCTCCCTCCCTCCCTACTTCCTCCCTTCCTTCCTTCCTTTATTCCTTCTTTCCTTCCTCCCTCCCTTCCTTCCTCCCTCCCTCCCTCCCTCCCTCCCTACTTCCTCCCTTCTTCCTTCTAGAAAACCAACAAAAATACTAAATGTACATTTTAACAAACCTGATTCTGCTTTTAAATCTAGTTTAACTGATTTCAGGATTCATCATCTTATTGATCATCATGTGCGACCAGGGTGGACAAAATATTAGGAACACTCGTCAATATGAACTGCAGCTGATTATAACCTCAGTGATGGAAGAGCTGCTGCATCGGAGTTCACACGTCTTCCTATTAAAGTGTTTACTGTGTGTGTGTGTGTGTGTGTGTCTCTGTGTGTATGTGTGTGTGTGTGTGTGTGTGTGTGTGTGTGTGTGTCTGTGAGTGTGTCTGTGTCTCTGTGTGTGTGTGTGTGTGTGTGTGTGTGTATGTGTCTGTGTGTGTGTGTGTGTGTGTGTGTGTGTATGTGTCTGTGTGTGTGTGTGTGTGCGTGTGTGTCTCTGTGTGTGTGTGTGTCTGTGTTTGTGTGTGTGTCTGTGTGTGTGTCTGTGAGTGTGTGTGAGTGTGTGTGTGTGTGTGTGTGTGTGTGTGTGTGTGTGTGTGTGTGTGTGTCTCTGTGTGTGTGTGTGTGTGTGTGTGTCTCTGTGTGTGTGTGTGTGTAGGGTTCAGTCGTTTTGGTTTAATGTAAAGTTATTTTTACGCAGACGCAGCTTTTTTTGTGTTTTTTGGAAGCAAAGCACTTTGTTAATGATGATGATGATGATGATGATGAAGATGATGAAGATGATGATGGCAGCGAGTTTTTGGGACGACCTTGATGAAGGACAAACTAAACACAAACACACACGATGACGCTCATGAGATGAAATGGACATACTTCTGTTTTCTTACTTATTAAAATAATTAAATATAAATATAATATCATTCATTCAGCGCCTTAACTGTCTTATTTCATTTACTATTTATTACCTGAACCTCTCTTATAGTGTTTTAGTTTTTATTCTTATATATTTTCATGTTCTTCCCAGTTTGGCTGTTTAGGAGACTTTATGATGACAGTAAAGAGTATTTTATGTTTAACCCTTTATTGGGCAAATAATTATATTTGGTAACTTCTGTAAATATCTCAAAATATCCTTCCTTCCTTCCTTCCTTCCTTCTTCCCTTCCTCTTTTCCTTTCTCCCTCCCTCGTTCCTTATTTCCTCCGTCCTTCCTTCCTTCCCTCCCTCCTTCCCTTCCTCTTTTCCTTTCTCCCTCCCTCGTTCCTTATTTCCTCCGTCCTTCCTTCCTTCCTTCCTTCCTCCCTTCCTCTTTTCCTTTCTCCCTCCCTCGTTCCTTATTTCCTCCGTCCTTCCTTCCTTCCCTCCCTCCTTCCCTCCTCCCCCCTAACCTACCTACCTACCAGCCTGCCTATCTCCCTCCCTCCCTTTCAATGAGTGTCCTATAAAGGGTTAATAAGAAGAAGTCAGATTATTAAAGAGAGAAATAAGACCACAGTGAATCTCAGCAGTGTGTAAAGTTCTTAATGTTCTTAATGAAGCAGCTCGTTTCCTGTCAGACAGGAAGTCAGACAGGAAGTCAGCCGCTCAGTGAGCCGCTCTTCTCATCCGTCTGCCTCTCAATGAAAAGCTGCGTCTGGTTCTACAGGAAGTCCTCCTCCTTTTCTGGAGAACATCCAGAACCTCGAAGGCCTGCAGCTCGTGGTCCTCGGCCCGGATCCTCAGAACCGTTTCTTTACGGAGCGTCCGAACGAGCTCCATGACGTCACGGCTCACAGCTTCCTGTTTCTCTCTCTGCTTCCTCAGCTGCTCAGCCAGCGTCTGACTTTCAGCTGAAAGCTTCTCTGTGATTCGCTGAGCTTCCTCCAGTTTGAGGAGCAGCGCCTCCTTCAGTTCCCTCCTCAGCTGCTGCTCCTTCTGCAGCTGGAGCTCCACCTCCTCACACAGAGCCTCCTCCATCTCAAAGTGAGACAGGCTGTGAGCTTCTGCCTCGAGCCTCAGCTGCAGGATCTCCTGACGCAGTTCAGCCTGTTTGTGTTCTTCACATTTGAGCCGAGCTGAAAGAGAGTCGCTCTCAGCTGATCTCTTCTCAGCTGATCTCTCCTCAGCTGATCTCTCCTCAGCTGATCTCTCCTCAGATTGCTCCTCAGCTGATCTCTCCTCAGCTGATCGCTCCTCAGCTGATCGCTCCTCAGCTGATCTCTCCTCTGACTCTGACTCTCTCTGCGTCTCAGCTGATCTCTCCTCTGACTCTGACTCTCTCTGTGTCTCAGCTGATCTCTCCTCAGCTGATCTCTCCTCAGCTGATCGCTCCTCAGCTGATCGTTCCTCAGCTGATCTCTCCTCAGCTGATCTCTCCTCTGACTCTCGCTGCATCTCGTCCACTCTCTGCAGCAGAGTCTCAGCGATGTCGACGGCCTCCAGCTTCTCCGCCTCGGCTCTCATCCTCAGGACTTTCTCAGCGTGCAGCTGCTGACGGAGATCTTCCAGCTGACGTTTGGCTTCGGCGAGCTCAGCTGAGAGCTTCTTCTCTGCCTCCTCCACCGCGGCGAGGCAGGAAGTCTGCTCCTCTCTCACAGCTGAGATCATAGCTGCTCTCCTCTCTCAACAGTTTAAACTGAGCTCAACATCTGCAGCAGATCTACAGCATCTGTGACATCACGGCATCTGTGACATCACGGCATCTGTGACATCACGGCATCTGGAATCAGCATCATAAAGAACTGCTGCATTACTGTAGTACAGTTAGAGGTACTAGTACTTTACTGTAGTACAGTTTGAGGTACTAGTACTTTACTGTAGTACAGTTTGAGGTACTTGTACTTTACTGTAGTACAGTTTGAGGTACTTGTACTTTACTGTAGTACAGTTTGAGGTACTAGTACTTTACTGTAGTACAGTTAGAGGTACTAGTACTTTACTGTAGTACAGTTTGAGGTACTTGTACTTTACTGTAGTACAGTTTGAGGTACTAGTACTTTACTGTAGTACAGTTAGTTTCTTATTTTATGGTAAACTCCTGTTTCAACTATTTCATGTAGTGTCTGATATGAGCTCTATGCAGAACCTTTAAGGGTTAAACATGTTGGATTCATTATGTTTGCAAAGTTATTAAATGAATGGTTTTAATTATTTGTCAGAAGGTCCAATAAACACTCCAGTTCATTATTTGATGGTTGAGACTTTACAGGGTTAAATATCTACACACTGCTCGTCTCCAGTATGAAAGTTCAGCGTGAACATGAGTTGAGTCACATGATCAGAGTCTTGGATTAACTGAATATGATGAAGTTTCCTCTCAAGTTTCAGGATAACTGTCAGTGTGGATTAACTGGAGGTGTTTAGTGTTAAAGGATCATTCTGCTGATTTTCTGAGGTTAAAGGGAATGGTTATAAATAAGTATGGCACATGTTAGTCTAGCCTTTTTAAATACAGTTAGCATTTAATATGTAGTTAGTTTTTAAGATGGAGTTATATTTGGGTTTTTAATGTGTCAAGTTTATTTTTCAGAGTTGTAACGATCGGTCAATTTGTAAATTATTCAGTTAACAGAAATGTGATATGATTACTTTCATGTCAACTGTGCAATATATTTTACTCACTTTACAATCAAAGAAGAAGAGTGTGAACTGGCACATTTTTCATTCATTATTTCTCGACTGAATCAGATTATAGACGAAATATTAAGAGTGAAAAATGTTGTATTTCAGAAATAGAGTGATGTGACTGTAATGAGCAGATATTAGGATCAGTGCAACCAAGCAACCAAGCAACCAACCAAGCAACCATCCAACCAACCAAGCAAGCAAGCAAGCAAGCAACCAACCAACCAAGCAACCATCCAACCAACCATCCAACCAACCAAGCAAGCAACCAACCAACCAACCAACCATCCAACCATCCAAGCAACCAAGCAACCAACCAAGCAAGCAACCAACCAAGCAACCAACCAACCAAGCAACCATCCAACCATCCAACCAAGCAACCATCCAACCAACCAACCAAGCAACCAACCATCCAAGGAACCAACCATCCAACCAACCAAGCAACCATCCAACCAAGCAAGCAACCAACCAAGCAACCATCCAACCAAGCAACCATCCAAGCAACCAACCATCCAACCATCCAACCAACCAACCAACCAAGCAACCAAGCAACCATCCAACCAACCAAACAAGCAAGCAAGCAACCAACCAACCAACCAACCAACCAACCAACCAAGCAACCGTCCAGCCAACCATCCAACCAAGCAAGCAACCAACCAACCAACCAACCAACCAACCAACCATCCAAGCAACCAACCAAGCAACCAACCAACTAACCAACCAACCAACCAACCAACCATCCAAGCAACCATCCAGCCAACCATCCAGCAAACCATCCAACCATCCAACCAAGCAAGCAAGCAAGCAACCAAGCAAGCAACCAACCAACCAACCAAGCAACCATCCAACCAACCATCCAACCAACCAAGCAAGCAAGCAAGCAAGCAAGCAAGCAAGCAAGCAAGCAACCAACCATCCAACCAACCAAGCAAGCAAGCAAGCAACCAACCAACCAAGCAACCAAGCAAGCAACCAACCAAGCAACCGTCCAGCCAACCATCCAACCAACCATCCAAGCAACCAACCATCCAACCAACCAACCAAGCAACCATCCAACCATCCAACCAAGCAAGCAACCAACCAAGCAACCAAGCAACCAAGCAACCATCCAACCAACCAAGCAACCAAGCAACCATCCAACCAACCAAGCAACCATCCAACCAACCAACCAACCAAGCAATCAACCATCCAACCAAGCGACCAATCATCCAACCAAGCAAGCAACCAACTAACCAACCAACCAAGCAAGCAACCAAGCAACCATCCAACCAACCAACCAACCAAGCAATCAACCATCCAACCAAGCATCCAACCAAGCGACCAATCATCCAACCAAGCAAGCAACCAACTAACCAACCAACCAAGCAAGCAACCAACTAACCAATCAACCAACCAACCAAGCAAGCAACCAACTAACCAATCAACCAACCAACCAAGCAAGCAACCAACCAACCAAGCAACCAACCATCCAACCAACTTACCAATCAACCAAGCAACCAACCATCCAACCAAGCAACCACCCAACCAAGCAACCAACCAACCACCCAACCAACCAACCAAGCAACCATCCAACCAACCATCCAACCAACCAACCAACCAAGCAACTGTCCAGCCAACCATCCAACCAACCAACCAACCAACCAAGCAACCAACCAACCAACCAACCAACCAACCAACCAACGCAAGTACAATAATAAAAGATAAGGAAGCTCCATGTATTCATAAATATAAAACACTACCTGAAAGAGTATTATTTCCTGTTTGCTTTCTTTCTTCATATAAATCATCCACTAGTTAGAACTTATGATTACAGATTCAGAGGAGGCGATATCTGACATCAGTTTTAACTATTACAAATCTGCTCTGCACTCATTTAAAGTTTATTTAAACCTGGATATGTGCATATATATCTCATTTAAATGACACATTCATAACTTTTTAAACTGTCTCCAGCTCTATATTAATATTCTGAGTCTCTACTGGAATATCTTTACATGATTTCCAGTTAAAAACTCTTTATTTATCTTCTACTGGTCCTTTATGCAGCCGCTCAGTTCAGCCTCTGCCTATTAACAGTCTGTTTTAGCTCCTGTCTCTTTAAGGCTCTATCTACCAAACCCTGATGTTTATGTCATCCATCTTTTATCGTCACTGTCAAGCTGAGTAGCTACACAAGCCTCTAAAATCATCAGCTGAAACTCTCTCAGATCAACGCAGGAGGAAGTAGCGATGCTCCAAACACTGACATATCTGTTAGCATTTCTACTTGTTAAAACAGGTGAAATGAACATGTTAGTGTGTAAAACTGATAAATGCTGAAGTCTGACTGCAGCTAATGTTCACCAGCAGGAGCGACCGTGAACCCATCACTGATACTGACTGATTAGAGCGCCATGTCGGCTGCTGGGGCTCCAAACAGCAGCTTCCAGCAGTCAGATAACAACCGCCATCGTCTCAGCAGCGGCGCCAGAAATAGCAAAGCCTTTATCCTGCTGTGTGTTATCAGGGACGGATGAGGGGAAGGAGGCAGGATATCAGCTCCTAATCTCCTCCCTCCTGCTGCCCGCCGCTGTCGCTCGTACCACCGTCGCTGCAGCAGTAGAAACGTCCTCCTCCAACAGTCTGATGAAAAATGAAACCTCGGCAGGAGAGAGAGAAGTGAAGCTCCTGTCCACGAAAAAAAACATCAATTGATTTTAAATGAAAGCAAAAAGAGACACATTTGTCTGTTTGGATTAAACTAGCATTAAAAAGTGTGACTTCTTCTTCTCTGTATTCAGCTGAATGTTTTAACTGGTTCACTTCAAACCAGGCTCTAACATCACAGTTACTTCTGATTGGTTCCCTGCACAGTTCAACTCTGAGTCCACATGTTGAACTTTACCAGCACAGCAGACATCAGCTTTCTATTACATCACTGTTTGATTGTATATATGTAGTTTTAATGGCTGATAATATAGAAATGAGGAAATACAAGTCATAACAAAGGCAGTAATAAATAAGCTTGTCTCAATTGTTCAACTGCAACTAGAAATGACAACATCTGGTATCCTACCTTTAAAATCAAAACCATGTAGTTTAATGGTTGATAGTATAGAAGTGTGTATATGTAGTTTAATGGTTGATAGTATAGAAGTGTGTATATGTAGTTTAATGTTTTTTTAAGTATATTTTTAGGGCTTTTGCCTTTAATGTGCAGGTTAGTAGAGAGAGACAGGAAATGGGAGGCAGAGAGGATAGGATTCAAACCGGGGTCGCTTGCAGTGAGGACTGTAGCCTCAACACATGGGGCAGGTGCTCTACCCACTGAGCTAAACACCACCTGTAGTTTAATGGTTGATAGTATAGAAGTGTGTATATTGTGTATATTGTGTATATGTAGTTTAACCCTTAAACAGACAACGTGCACCAGGAGATACACACTCTTTAACCTTTGTGTTGTCCTCCCGGGTCCTTCCTCTGTCCTTCCTTCCTTCCTTCCTTCCTTCCTCCGTCCGTCCGTCCGTCCGTCCGTCCGTCCGTCCTTCCTTCCTTCCTTCCTCAGATCTAAGTTCAGCTGTTAGGGTAAATGTTCCCCCCTTCTGTCCTTTCTTCCTTCCTTCATTCCTCCCTCCTTTCCTTCCGTCTTCCTCCCTTCCTTCCTTCCCTTCCTCCCTCCTTTCCTTCCTTCTTCCCTCCTTTCCTTCCTTCCTCCTTCCTCCCTTCCTTCCCCTTCCTCCCTCCTTTCCTTCTTTCTTCCCTCCTTTCCTTCCTACCTTCCTTCCTTCCTCCCTCCTTCCTTTCCTTCCTTCTTCCTCCCTTGCTTCCCTTCCTTCCTTCTTTCCTTCCTTCTTCCCTCCTTTCCTTCCTTCCTCCTTCCTCCGTTCCTTCCCCTTCCTCCCTCCTTTCCTTCCTTCTTCCCTCCTTTCCTTCCTACCTTCCTTCCGTCCTCCCTCCTTCCTTTCCTTCCTTCTTCTTCCCTTGCTTCCCTTCCTTCCTTCTTTCTTTCCTTCCTTCTTCCGTCCTTTCCTTCCTTCCTTCTTTCCTTCATTCCTTCCTTACTTGAGGTGCAAATGACATAACTAGTAAGGTCTGTTTAAGGGTTAATGGTTGATAGTATAGAAGTGTGTATATTGTGTATATTGTGTATATGTAGTTTAATGGTTGATAGTATCGTCAGACTTTAAGTGAGAAACGTTTTCAGGTTGTCTTTCTGTGTGAAAAGCATGTCTGAACATTTGGACTCACTATTAATCGCTGCAGGGAACCAATCAGAAACTAACCTGGAGTCAGGATGATGAGACACACCTTCTCCTTTATAAATAAATGAGCTTTCA
>NC_070582.1:972239-977239 GCF_027409825.1 Scomber japonicus | reverse complement strand
ACAACCACTTATTTACAGCTAACAGACATTCTGTCTTACCTTCGAAGTTTTGTGATGAAAAGTTGTACTTGAGAGCAAAAAACGCTGGTTTTAGTGAGTCCAACATGGCTCTGCTTGTTTACAACTCCATTTCACCCAGTGCCAGCCTACAGTAGCTGCACCGGAACCACAGACTAACTTGGCAACCCGCACTTCCGGTCGCTAATTGGCTGGTACAGTGTACACAGAACGTCATTGTCCAACCCGTCAAAATTTAAAAAAAATATTAATTCAGACTAAATATTTTTTTTATGGAAAAGCAATACTTTCATTCTGTACCCCTCAAAACACCCTGTGACTGTATTATTTAAAAAAATATAAGCTTTTATAAATATTCTACATATTCAACCTTTAAAAAAATAAATGTTTGATGTCACATTTGTACAATAAATGACTGAATTATAATTGGAGCAGTTTAGTTGTAATAAAGACATTTGACAGTTTAAAATCAGAGATAGATTTGATTACATTGTTCTACATTATGAACACGTTTACCTTTAATACCTTAAGTACATTATATTGATTATATTGATTTCAGTGAACAGCTGATCAACACGCTGCTCTGAGTGCTGGCATCATCACAGATCACAGACTGAAACAGCTGCTCAGAGACTGTCAGTGGATATATGATGATGATGATGATGATGATGATGATGATGATGATGATTGATGAGTGTGAGTAACAGATGTTTCTGAACCAAATGAAACAAACTGCAGGTGTGAAGCAGCTTGAGTCCTCACACTGAGCTGCGTAGTGGAGCTCAGCTTAGTGTTTGAATCCAGCCAGGAAACTCTCTCTCTCTCTCTCTCTCTCTCTCTCTCTCTCTCTCTCTCTCTCTCTCATCTCTCTCTCTGTCTCTCTCTCTCTCTGTCTCTCTCTGTCTCTCTCTGTCTCTGTCTCTCTCTCTGTCTCTCTCTCTCTCTCTCTCTCTCTCTCTCTCTCCCTGTCTCTCTCTCTCTCTGTCTCTCTCTCTCTCTCTCTCTCTGTCTCTCTCTCTCTCTCTCTCTCTCTCTGTCTCTCTCTCTCTCTCTCTCTGTCTCTCTCTCTCTCTCTCTCTCTCTGTCTCTCTCTCTCTCTGTCTCTCTCTCTCTCTCTCTCTGTCTCTCTCTCTCTCTCTCTGTTCTCTCTCTCTGTCTCTCTCTCTCTCTGTCTCTCTCTGTCTCTCTCTCTCTCTCTCTCTCTCTCTCTCTGTCTCTCTCTCTCTCTGTCTCTCTCTCTCTCTCTCTCTCTGTCTCTCTCTCTCTCTCTCTCTCTCTCTCTCTCTCTCTGAGTGAGCGGACGTGTGAGCGTGTGAGAGCGTGTTTGTTGCGAGAGTTTCTTTTCAAATCTCTTTATTTTATGGTTTGTTTTGGGTTTTTTCCCTTGATTTATCAGTTTATTTCTAGTTTATCTTATTAGTTTTCACTTGGTTGGGGTTTGTGGGGTTTACGGGCTTCGGGGGGGGTTTCTGTGGGGAGTGTGGTGGTGAGCATGCCGGCCCAAAACGCCGGCGTGTCTGTTGGCTCCGGCCTGGAGAAGCTGACTCGTCGGCATGCCATCAAGATGGTTCTGACGATCAGCTGCTCGGTGGAGGAGTGCAGTCTGGCGGTAGGTGAGCTGGTCGGGTACGCGAGCGTGAGGTCGGCCTCCCGGATGAATAGTGCGGTGGTGATCTTCCTGGACAGCGTTGAGAAGGTGAACCAGGTGGTAGAGAGCGGGGTTGTGGTTCAAGGGACCTTCATCCCCGTTCTCTCCCTGGTGAGCCCTGCCAGGAAGATCATCATCTCTAATGTCCCTCCGTTCATAAGGAACGAGGTATTGGAGAAGGAGCTGGCCCGACACGGTCAGCTCCTCTCTCCCATTAAGCTGATACCGATGAGCTGTAGATCACCTCACCTGAAGCACGTGGTGTCTTTCAGACGTCAAGTGCTAATGATTATGAAAAGTCCAGAGGAATTAAATCTAGCTCTGAAGTTCAAAATCGAAAACTTTGATTATACTGTCCACGTTACATCTGGAAATATGAAATGTTTTCGATGCGGAACGGAGGGACATCTCATCCGGGAGTGCCCGGGGCGAGACGCTGGGGATCGGCGGGCTTCCGCCGGCGGTCTCCGCGGGGGGAGCCGGGCCGGCTCCTGCCGGCGGGGCTCCGGTCTCCGCCGGGGGAGCCGGGCCGGCTCCTGCCGGCGGGGCTCCGACCTCCGACAGCGTTGCCGGGCTGGCCGCTGCCGTTTCTGCCGGTGGGACGTCGGCCACTGCCGGTGATGCCGCGTTGGTCTCTGGCTGCCCGGTTGAACCGGGGGCCGGACCTGCGGTGCTGCCGGATCCTGTGGTGGAGGTCGCGCCGAGCACTCATTGTCCGGAGCCACAGACGCGGGTCGAAAGGGTCGCAGCTCACAACGTGATGGACACACAGGTGACAAACACACAGGTGGAGGGCACACGGTGTATGGATAATACAGATAGTGGGGAGATGGAGATAGGAGGGTTGGTGGTAGAGACAGCCAGGGTGGCAGCAGTGTTGGAGGAAGTTGAGGAGGATGATGATGATGGTGTGATTGATGATGAACTGTTAAAACTTGCTTCAAAAAGAAAATTTGTTGAAACTAGACAGAGCCGTAACAAAGCAAAAAAGGCTTCAAAGGACAGGGAACTTTCTCAGTCCCAGGGACAGGAGAGTCTTTTTGACAGTGATGATGAAGAGGAAGACGAGGGTAGAAAAACATGCATTGAGAATGCCTATAGTGCGGCAATTATTAAAAAGTTCCTACAGGATACAAAGGGGGTAAAGGGGGTACAGGTGGAAAATTTTTTCCCTGACCTTGAACTGTTTTTAGAATCTATCCGGTTCTATATAAGAAAGCCGAATGAGCCTGGACAGCCAGGTTTCTCAGATCCAGAGGTTCACAGGCTAAGAAAATGGGTCACTAGGGTCAATCTCCTGCTCACTGATGATGACTAAGTGTGTTTTTTTGTTTTTTCTCAACCTTTTGTTGTTATCATTGTATTGTTTTTACTTCATTTTAACCATGTGCAATTTTAAAATAGGCACATTGAACATAAATGGAGCAAGAAATGATGTCAAGAGAGCCTCTGTCTATAGTTTAATTAATGTTAAAAGATTAGATGTCACTTTTATCCAGGAAACCCACAGCACTGTGGATAATGAAGGGGACTGGAGAAGGGAGTGGAACGGGCAGGTTTATTTTAGCAATAAAAGCAGCAACAGTGGTGGAGTTGGAGTTCTCTTCTCCAGAGATTTTAACCCAGTATCTGTTGATGTGGAGGACATTATGGCCGGCCATATCTTGAAAATTAACGCCGAGTTTGAAAGAGTCAAAATGGTTTTTGTATGTGTGTATGCTCCATCAGCAGGCACAGAGAGGTTGATTTTTTTAAACATCTTAGATGGTGTAATTCAGAGGTGTAGCAGGGAGGAGTATTTAGTGATTGGGGGTGATTTTAACTGCACTGTAAACCCCATTTTAGATCGAAATCATTCTGAACCCCACGCTGCCTCACAAAAACAGTTAAAGAAGTCAATCGAAACGCATGAGCTTTCTGATGTATGGAGAAATTTTAACAGTAATACCCGGCAGTATACCTGGCTCCACTCAAGAGATGGTCTTCTCTCAATGTCCAGGCTCGATAGATTTTACTGTTTTAAACATCATTTAAGTATTTTTAGAAGTTCTGTAATAATACCAGTTGGTTTTACAGATCATCAGTTAGTTGAGTGTTGTATTTTTACTAACAATGTCAAGTGTAGAAGTGCATATTGGCATTTTAACACAGCACTTTTATCTGACAATGGTTTTAGTAAAGCTTTTACTGTGTTTTGGAATGATTTTAGGATGACAAAGTCCAGTTTTAATTCGCTGCAGCAGTGGTGGGACATAGGGAAAAGTCAAATCAAATCTCTGTGCTTGCAGTACACTCTCAACGTCTCCAGAGACTTGGCAAGGTCTATCAGAGATCTGGAGAGAGAAATGGTGGAGTTACAAGAGTTAGCAGACTCCACAGGAGAAAGAGGACATGTTGAAGTCTTCAAGGCTAAAAAGCGTATGCTAGCTGACTTACTGGGTGTGCCTGCCAGGGGTGCTGTGGTACGCAGTAGGTTTCAACATGTGGCCATGATGGATGCTCCCTCTCACTTTTTCTTTGGGCTTGAGAGGAAGAATGGGCAGAGAAGGTTGATGCACAGTCTGCTTTCTAGTGATGGACAGCTGCTCCAAGAGACAGCAGCCATCCGTCAGTATGCAACAAGCTTCTATGAAGATCTGTTTAATTGTGAATACACTGAGAAGCCAGATGAGTTGCTGTCTTTCTTGGGTGGTCTGCCACAAGTATCAGCAGAAGCCAACAAATGTCTAGAGGCTGACATCTCTCAGGAAGAGCTCTTAGAGGCGCTGCAGAGCCTGAGGCCTGGAAAAGCGCCAGGCATAGACGGCCTGCCTGCTGACTTCTACAAAGCTTTCTGGTCTGTCTTAGGTCTGCTCGATGTGCTCAGGGACAGTCTGCTGAAGGGCAGGCTGCCCCTGAGTTGCAGAAGAGCAGTCCTCACCCTCCTTCCAAAAAACGGTGATCTGCGTAACTTGAAAAACTGGCGACCGGTGGCCCTTCTCTGCACTGACTACAAACTCCTCTCCAAGGTCTTGGCTAATAGGGTTAGGAAAGTGATGGAGCAGCTGATCCATGTAGACCAGACCTACTGCGTACCAGGCAGGCTCATCACAGATAATGTCCATTTAATTCGTGATGTTTTGAACCTCTCAAGTTCATTGGGTACAAAACTGGGTCTGGTTTCTTTAGACCAAGAAAAAGCATTTGATAGGGTTGAACACCACTATCTCTGGCAAACACTGAAGGGTTTTGGGTTCAGCTCAGGTCTTATTGCTAAGATTCAAGCCTTGTATGGAGACGTTGAGAGTGTTTTAAAGATTAACGGTGGTTTGAGTGCTCCTTTTAAAGTAAAGAG
>NC_070582.1:964739-967239 GCF_027409825.1 Scomber japonicus | reverse complement strand
GAGAGAGGGAGGGAGGGAAGGAGTAAGGAGAGAGGGAGGGAGGGAAGAGAAGGAGAGAGGGAGGGAGGGAAGGAGTAGGAGAGGAGGGAGGGAAGGAGTAAGGAGAGGAGGGAGGGAAGGGAAGGAGAAGGGAGGGAGAGGGAGGGAGGGAGGGAAGGAGTAAGGAGAGAGGGAGGGAGGAAGGAGTAAGGAGAGGGAGGGAGGGAGGAGTGAGGAGGAGAGGGAGGGAGGGAAGGAGTAAGGAGAGAGGGAGGGAGGGAAGGAAGAGGAGAGAGGAGGGAGAGGGAGGGAGTAGGGAGGGAGGAGAGGAGGGAAGGAGAAGGAGAGAGGGAGGGAAGGAGAGGAGAGGAGGGAGAGGAAGGAGAAGGAGGAGGAAGGAGTAAGGAGAGAGGGAGGATAGAGGAGGGAGGAAGGGAAGGAGTAAGGAGGAGGGAGGGAAGGAGTAAGGAGAGTGGGAGAGAGGAGAGAGGGAGGGAAGGGAAGGAGTAGAGAGAGAGGAGGGAGGGAAGGAAGTAGGAGAGGGAGGGGAAGGAGAAGAGGAGAGGGAGGGAAGGAGTAAGAGAGGGAGAGGAAGGAGTAAGGAGAGAGGGAGGGAGGAAGGAGTAAGGAGAGAGGGAGGGAGGGAAGGGAGTAGGAGAGAGGGAGGAAGGAGTAAGGAAGAGGGAGGGAGGGAGGAAGGAGTAAGGAGAGAGGGAGGGAGGGAAGGCGTAAGGAGAGAGGGAGGGAGGGAAAGGAGTAAGGAGAGAGGGAGGGAGGGAAGGAGTAAGGAGAGAGGGAGGGAGGAAAGGAGTAAGGAGAGAGGGAGGGAGGAGAAGGAGTAAGGAGAGAGGGAGGGAGGGAAGGAGTAAGGAGAGAGGGAGGGAGGGAAGGAGTAAGGAGAGAGGGAGGGAGGAAAGGAGTAAGGAGAGAGGGAGGGAGGGAAAGGAGTAAGGAGAGAGGGAGGGAGGAAAGGAGTAAGGAGAGAGGGAGGGAGGGAAGGAGTAAGGAGAGAGGGAGGGAGGAAAGGAGTAAGGAGAGAGGGCGGGAGGGAAGGAGTAAGGAGAGAGGGAGGGAGGAAAGGAGTAAGGAGAGAGGGAGGGAGGGAAGGAGTAAGGAGAGAGGGAGGGAGGGAAGGAGTAAGGAGAGAGGGAGGGAGGGGAGGAGTAAGGCGAGAGGGAGGGAGGGAAGGAGTAAGGAGAGAGGGAGGGAGGAAAGGAGTAAGGAGAGAGGGAGGGAGGGAAGGAGTAAGGAGAGAGGGAGGGAGGAAGGAGTAAGGAGAGAGGGAGGGAGGAAAGGAGTAAGGAGAGAGGGAGGGGAGGAAGGAGTGAGGAGGAGGAGGGAAGGAGTAAGAGAGAGGAGGAGGAGAAGGGAGGAGAGAAGGAGTAAGGAGAGAGGGAGGGAGGAAAGGAGTAAGGAGAGAGGGAGGGAGGAAAGGAGTAAGGAGAGAGGGAGGAGAGGAAAGGAGTAAGGAGAGAGGGAGGGAGGAAGGAGTAAGGAGAGAGGGAGGGAGGGAAGGAGTAAGGAGAGAGGGAGGAGAGGGAAGGAGTAAGGAGAGAGGGGGAGGAAGAGTAAGGAGAGGAGGGAGGGAGGAGGAAAGGAGTAAGGAGCGAGGGAGGGAGGAAAGGAGTAAGGAGAGAGGAGGAGGAAGGAGTAGGAGAGAGGGAGGGAGGAAAGGAGTCAGGAGAGAGGAGGAAGAGAGAGAGAGAGGAGGGAGGAAAGGAGTAAGAGAAGAGAGGGAGGGAGGAAAGGAGTAAGGAGAGAGGGAGGGAGGAAAGGAGTAAGGAGAGGGAGGGAAGGAAGGAAGGAGAGAGGAGGGAGAAGGAGTAGGAGAGAGGGAGGGAGGAGAAGGAGTAAGGAGAGAGGGGAGGGAGGAAGGAGTAAGGAGGAGAGAGGGAGGGAGGAAAGGAGTAAGGAGAGAGGGAGGGAGGGAAGGAGTAAGGAGAGAGGAGGAGGGAAAGGAGTAAGGAGAGGAGGAAGGAGAGAGGGAGGAGGGAAGGAGTAAGGAGAGAGGGAGAGAGGAGGAAGGAGAGAGAGAGGGAGTATGAGTCCTTCATGCAGCAGGTGTGATGTCACTCTGACCGTCAGGGCTGTGTGGATGTAAACGGCTCGCTGTGTTTCTGTCTGCAGGTAACTGAACAGCAGGCGATAAGAGGACAGGATGAATCAAAGTCTTATCACAGCACAGCTCTTATTGCTCCTTATGGCCCCTTTTCACTGCACGATTTAGTAACGGTACGGTACGGTACAAACTCTACCCGCTTTGTGCCCTTTTCCACTGGGGGCCGGACCTGGGAACCGTTACCATTTTCGTACCTGTTTCAGAGGTGGTACTAACCGAGCCGAACTGATACTAAATTGTCACTGTGAACGGCGCTGTCCACTGATTGGTCGAAGGAGATGTCGTCATACATGCGACGAAGCTCGGGGTCTTTAAATAATCACCCGCGTTAAAGCACAAACACAAACACAGCGAGAACTCCGCCCATTCCAAGTAGTCCGACTAGTACTCTTGGCAGTGGAA
>NC_070582.1:944039-959039 GCF_027409825.1 Scomber japonicus | reverse complement strand
TGGGAGAACATCTTTTAACAGGAAGAACCCTCAGAACCAGACTCAGAGTGGGGGAACATCTTTTAACAGGAAGAACCCTCAGGCAGAACCAGAAACCTTTCCTCTGATCTGGTTCAGTATCTGCTGGATGTTCACTAGTCTGATGATACCGGCACCACCAAGAACCATTAAAGTGATCCTGATACCGGCTCAGTCCTTCATCACATAAACATTAACACATCTAGTCTCTGTCAGTGTAACAGTGTGTAGCAGTGTGTAGTGTGTAACAGTGTGTAGTGTAGACTCACTCATTTCCTCGTATTTGAAGCATTTGATCAACGAATGACGATCAGATGCTTCTGTGCTACTTGGTTTCATTTTATTTAAGTCAACATCTCAAAGTATTGAGTGCTGATAACCAGCTCTAGTTCTCACTCTCACTTGCAGTCTTTGTTTGGATCCCCAAAAGCGTGATCATGTCCACCATCCATCCAAAATAACCTTTATAATACCATAAAGGTTATTTTGGATGGATGGTTACTTTGGGTGAGGTGCTAGGGAAACAGGAAGTCAGCCTGATTGTGGCAGTCTGGAGATCAGCGTGTGAAAGGGTTGGATGTGTGAAAGTGTAACAGGTGGAGGAAGGACTCTACTGTAGTACACCAGTAATGAGCTGCAGCAGAGTTCAGTTCATCAGAACCAGAAGCAACTTCGCGGAACAGCGTCCCGTGATGTCGCTGCAAAAGTTCAACATTTTCAACTCGCGCGTTGACGCGATTCTTTGGCATCGCGCCACCCGCCGCAAAATCGCGAGTTTGCATTGACTTTACATGAAATCTTGACGCACATCATCGCGCTTGGTGTGAACACCCCTTTAGGAGTACAGAGGCTCAACTCATGAAACCAGGAGTACAGAGGCTCAACTCATGAAACCAGGAGTACAGAGGCTCAACTCATGAAACCAGGAGTACAGAGGCTCAACTCATGAAACCAGGAAGTACAGAGGCTCAACTCATGAAACCAGGAAGTACAGAGGCTCAACTCATGAAACCAGGAGTACAGAGGCTCAACTCATGAAACCAGGAGTACAGAGGCTCAACTCATGAAACCAGGAGTACAGAGGCTCAACTCATGAAACCAGGAAGTACAGAGGCTCAACTCATGAAACCAGGAAGTACAGAGGCTCAACTCATGAAACCAGGAGTACAGAGGCTCAACTCATGAAACCAGGAGTACAGAGGCTCAACTCATGAAACCAGGAAGTACAGAGGCTCAACTCATGAAACCAGGAAGTACAGAGGCTCAACTCATGAAACCAGGAAGTACAGAGGCTCAGCTCATGAAACCAGGAGTACAGAGGCTCATGGCTTGGGGCAGAGACGAGGCAGGACGCCAAAGCAGTGCTGGAGAGTCTTACATCAGGAGCAAAGAGAACAACCTGGCAGTGAGTGAGCAGGTTAGGGTTAAATAGTCAGTAGATTGCTGATGAGAAGCACCTGAGGGTCCAGGTGAGCAGAGCAGACTGATGAAGTGGGAGGGGCTGACTGGCAGACTGGAGCAGAGGAGGGATGGATGGAAAATTACCAGAACAGCAGTTAATAAGGAGAGCAGACTGTGGCTGTGTTCGAAACCGCATACTACATACTACATACTACATACTTCTATACTACACACTTCTATACTACATACTTCATACTGGGTATAAATGAGATGTATACAGGATTATTGGGTTAGGGTTAATCTCTGTGTGGTTGTTTGATAATTCTCTGAGACGCGACACTCTTCATGCATCCCAGCAGGAGACGACTGTCCTCTCTAGAGGGTTCGAGTTCGTCTCTGTGATCTGACAGTCCAGGTTGTTGCTTTCAGCTGCAGGACGATGCTGAGAGGAAGTCTCTGAACCACTGCAGTGATTCAGATCTGATTATACTCAGTCTGGATTCAAAACATTATAACGTTAATGAAAAAGAATAGAGATATTGTCTGGTTCATGTACTGATTGTAAAGCTTAATTAACATCAATTCAAACTCAGGTTCATGACTTTATGTCTCTTTTCATATTTATGTGAAGCTGTTTGATCTTTTCTCCCGTTCAAATGACACAAAGCTCATTTAAATGCTCTCAGTCCTGCCATTCATCATTAATCATCCTTCCTTCCTTCCTTCCTTCCTTCCTTCCTTCTCTCCTTCTCTCCTTCTTTCATTCATTCATTCATTCATTCATTTGTTTATGCATCTAAACATTTAGCTAGAAATACCTGTATAGTGTTAAAAAGGCAGTTTAATGAACTTTGGGTAAATCAGGCCACTATTGAAATGTTGGAACATAAATTAGGACATCCAGTTTGTCGTTGACACTTATGCGTGTGTTGTTTACATCATTTCTTACATGTCGAAGGCAGAAGGAGAGACAGGATAGCTGCTAACTGAAGCCCATAGAGAAGCATCAAAGGACGGGAACGTTAGTCCTAAAGAGGTTTGAGAAGTCTAGACAGAGACGTGTGTAAACAAGAAGATGTATTTAGGTTTAGATGTATTTAAACGTTCATTTAAAAGCAAAAGATCAGATTTATGAGACACGAGTCAGTGGGTTGGACTCTAATCTGCGTCTCTCTGATCTTCATCTGTGGTTTAATGCTTTTATCTGAATAATGACATCACACCAAGTATTAATAATCTTCTTATTATCCGTCCTGCATTGTGATAGATTCGGCTTCATGAGGGGAAAGATTCACAGTTCTGTTTGGTCTGTTCTGAACAAAGTTTAATCTTGCGATGATAAAACACGTCTTTGTTTGATTTGAACACTTTTAAACACTCATAAACTTTTATATTTATGAGAATTTTCAATTTAAATTACATCAAGTAAGAGAAAAGAAGACAATGACCAATACATAGACAGTAATAAAACAGTAAAAGGATAAAAAGGGGGGGGCAACAGTGACGCGTACATGTAAAAATAAAAAGATAAGAAAAATAAAACTAATGAAAATAAAATAAATAAATAAATAAAAAAAGGGAGGAGGGGGGGGGGGGCAAAAATCATGACAACTCTCTGTAAGCAGGGTAGGAGGGTAAAGAGAGTATCATTGGTCGTTCATATGCTCGAGCACTGGACTCCATATCCTGGAGAACTTAACCCTTAAACAGGCCTTACTAGTTATGTCATATGCACCTAAAGTAAGGAAGGAAGGAAGGAAAGGAAGGAAGGAAGGAAAGGAGGGAAGAAGGAAGGAAAGGAGGGAAGAAGGAAGGAAGGGGGAAGGAAGGGAAGCAAGGGAGGAAGAAGGAAGGAAGGGAAGCAAGAGAGGAAGAAGGAAGGAAAGGAAGGAGGGAGGAAGGGAGGGAGGGAGGGAGGGAAGAAGGAAGGAAAGGAGGGAGGAAGGGAAGGAAGGGAGGAAGAAGGAAGGAAAGGAAGGAAGGGAAGGAAGGGAGGAAGAAGGAAGGAAAGGAAGGAGGGAGGAAGAAGGAAGGAAAGGAGGGAGGGAAGAAGGAAGGGAAGGAAGGGAGGAAGGAAGGAAGAAAGAAAGGAAGGAAGTAAGGAAGGACAGAAGGAGGGAACATTTACCCTAACAGCTGAACTTAGATCTGAGGAAGGAAGGAAGGAAGGAAGGAAGGAAGGGAAGCAAGGGAGGAAGAAGGAAGGAAAGGAAGGAGGGAGGAAGGGAGGGAGGGAGGGAGGGAAGAAGGAAGGAAAGGAGGCAGGAAGGGAAGGAAGGGAGGAAGAAGGAAGGAAAGGAAGGAGGGAGGAAGAAGGAAGGAAAGGAGGGAAGAAGGAAGGAAGGGGGAAGGAAGGGAAGCAAGGGAGGGAGGAGGGAGGGAGGAAGGAAGGAAGGTAGGGAGGGAAGAAGGAAGGGAAGGAGGGAGGAAGGGAAGGAAGGGAGGAAGAAGGAAGGAAAGGAAGGAGGGAGGAAGAAGGAAGGAAAGGAGGGAGGGAAGAAGGAAGGGAAGGAAGGGAGGAAGGAAGGAAGAAAGAAAGGAAGGACAGATGAAGGAAGGAAGTAAGGAAGGACAGAAGGAGGGAACATTTACCCTAACAGCTGAACTTAGATCTGAGGAAGGAAGGAAGGAAGGAAGGGAAGCAAGGGAGGAAGAAGGAAGGAAAGGAATGAGGGAGGAAGGGAGGGAGGGAGGGAAGAAGGAAGGAAAGGAGGCAGGAAGGGAAGGAAGGGAGGAAGAAGGAAGGAAAGGAAGGAGGGAGGAAGAAGGAAGGAAAGGAGGGAAGAAGGAAGGAAGGGGGAAGGAAGGGAAGCAAGGGAGGAAGAAGGAAGGAAAGGAAGGAGGGAGGAAGGGAGGGAGGGAGGGAAGAAGAAGGAAAGGAGGGAGGAAGGGAAGGAAGGGAGGAAGAAGGAAGGAAAGGAAGGAGGGAGGAAGAAGGAAGGAAAGAAAGGAGGGAGGGAAGAAGGAAGGGAAGGAAGGGAGGAAGGAAGGAAGAAAGAAAGGAAGGACAGATGAAGGAAGGAAGTAAGGAAGGACAGAAGGAGGAATATTTACCCTAACAGCTTGAACTTAGATCTGAGGAAGGAAGGAAGGAAGGAAGGACAGACAGATGAAGGAAGGAAGGACCCGGAGGACAACAGAAGGTTAAAGAGTCTGTATCTCCTGGTGCACGTTGTCTGTTTAAGGGTTAAGAGAATTACCAGAAAGTTCGTATCTCAGTCTGTCCACATGCAGAATCCTTAAGAGTTCCTTCAACCAAGTAAACGTGTCATATTTCCGTGACTTCCTGTCGTGCGTCCCTCAGGTCAGCTGGCGGCGGAACCTGTGAGATCGTCACTCTGGACCGAGACAGCAGCCAGCCGAGGAGGACCATCGCCCGGCAGACGGCCCGCTGCGCCTGCAGGAAGGGACAGATCGCCGGGACAACGAGGTCCAGACCCCGCCTGCGTCGACGGTAAGATCCAACAGCCGAGATCATCAACCAGCGACACGTAACCATGACAACCACATCAAACAACATCATCATCTGTACCAAGTAAGATTTGGTACAGATGATGATGATGATGATGAGGAGGAAGGTTTCCTCTGCAGCTCATCAAACTTAACCCTCCTGTTGTCCTCGAAGGAAGGAAGGAAGGAAGGGAGGAAGAAGGAAGGAAGCAAGGAAGGAAGGAAGGGAGGGAGGGAGGAATAAGGAGGGAGAAAGGAAGGAAGGAAGGAAATGAGGGAGGGAGAAGGAAGGAAGGGAGGAAGAAGGAAGGGAGAGAGGAAGAAGAAGGGAGGAAGGAGGGAGGAAGGAAGGGAAGGGAGGGAGGAAGAAGGAAGGGAGGAAGGTAGGAAGGAAGAAAGGGGGATGGAGGGAGGAAAGAGAGAGGAAGGAAAGAAGAGAGAAGGAAGGAAGGAAAGGAAGGAATGAACGAAGAGTCAAAACAGACAGGATTTGCCCCGGAGGACGACAGGAAGCTTAAAGAGGAAGAATGTTTCCTTTGTTTTTTATTTATCCTCCATCTGTTAGTTCTTTGTCCCGTTTCCTGTTTGTCCCTCTGAGTCCTCGGTCCGAGTCCTCGGGGGACGGAGCGGCGTCTCGCGTCCGAGTCCTCGGGGGACGGAGAGGCGTCTCGGTCCTGAGTCCTCGGGGGGACGGAGCGGCGTCTCGGTCTGAGTCCTCGGGGGACGGAGCGGCGTCTCGGCTGAGTCCTCGGGGACGGAGCGGCGTCTCGGTCTGAGTCCTCGGGGGACGGAGCGGGCGTCTCGGTCCGAGTCCTCGGGGGACGGAGCGGCGTCTCGGTCTGAGGTCCTCGGGGGACGGAGCGGCGTCTCGGTCCGAGTCCTCGGTCTGAGTCCTCGGGGGACGGAGCGGCGTCTCGGTCCGAGTCCTCGGGGGACGGAGCGGCGTCTCGGGCCCGAGGTCCCTCGGGGGACGGAGCGGCGTCTCGGCCCGAGTCCTCGGGGGACGGAGCGGCGTCTCGGTCCGAGTCCTCGGGGGGACGGAGCGGCGTCTCGGTCCGAGTCCTCGGGGGACGGAGCGGCGTCTCGGTCCGAGTCCTCGGGGGACGGAGCGGCGTCTCGGTCCGAGTCCTCGGGGGACGGAGCGGCGTCTCGGTCCGAGTCCTCGGGGGACGGAGCGGCGTCTCGGTCCGAGTCCTCGGGGGACGGAGCGGCGTCTCGGTCCCGAGTCCTCGGGGGGCGGAGCGGCGTCTCGTTGTGGACGCTGCAGCTGATGAATGAAGCGATTATAAAACGGCCTCCATGTTTCCTGTTCTCTGGTTTTTGGGATAAATGAAGGTGGATCTGTGACGGTTATTAATCAGCTGGAGGACGCTCGCAGGTGTTCGGTGATACTCGCAGGTGTTCGGTGATACTCGCAGGTGTTCGGTGATACTCGCAGGTGTTCGGTGATACCTGAGATGAATCCTCCGTCTCTTTACACGCTGCTGAAAACACCTCCATCCATCCTGAGCCCTGATTGGTCAGAGAGCCAACGAGGAGCTGTGGAAACTCTAAACGTTGAACTTTATCCTTCTTTGAGGCACAAAAGTTTAAATTAATAATGAATCTTCACCGAATCAGACCAATCACTGCTTCACCTCGCCGTTACTATGGCAACCAGATGGCAGCTGTCAATCAGACTCACATGTTTAAAACCTTCTCAAACACAAAGATGACGTAACATTACTGAAACTTTTATTATATATATTATTATATATTATATTAATTATTATAAAGACAGAAAAAACATTTACTGTATGTGTGTTGCTTTATTAATGTAGCTAACGTTTTCCTTCCTGTCCTCTTCTTCCTCCTCCTCCTCTTCTTCTTCTTCCTCCTCCTCCTCCTCCTCCTCCTCCTCCTCCTCCTCCTCTTCTTCTTCATCTTCTTCTTCTTCTTCTTCTTCCTCCTCCTCCTCTTCCTCCTCCTCCTCTTCCTCCTTCTCTTCCTCCTCCTCTTCCTCCTCCTGTTCCTCTTCCTCCTCCTCCTCTTCCTCCTCCTGTTCCTGTTCCTGTTCCTCCTCCTCCTCCTCCTCCTCCTCCTTCTCCTCCTCCTCCTCCTCTTCTTCTTCTTCTTCTTCTTCTTCTTCTTCTTCTTTCTCCTCCTCCTCCTCTTCCTCCTCCTGTTCCTCCTCCTCCTCCTCCTCCTCCTCCTCCTCTTCCTCCTCCTCCTCCTCTTCCTCCTCTTCCTCAGTTTCTATCGTCAGCAGTCGTCAGTGGTGTGCGATGAGTCCGTGTTTGGATGATGAAGGTTGTGATCTCCTGCTCAGTCAGTCAGGCTGGACCTGCACACAACCAGGAGGCCGAGTCAAGACCACCACGGTGAGAACCTGGACCTGGACCATGTGACCTGGACCATGTGACCTGGTCATGTGACCTGGACCATGTGACCTGGACCATGTGACCTGGTCATGTGACCTGGACCATGTGACCTGGTCATGTGACGGCTGGTTTAATCTTTCTCTGTGTGTGATGTCATCATGTAATGTTGATTCTTCCTAGGCATGGGATGATAACCGTGTTCAAGGTATACCGCAATATGAAAAAGCCACGATAACCGAAACCGCCACATTTTCTGTCATACTGTTCCTGAGGTATGAGCTGTTTTTTGCCTGGTCAGAGACAGGAAGTGCTGGTCAAAGACAGGAAGTGCTGGTCAAAGACAGGAAGTGGAAAGGTCAGAAATCCCTCAGGTGGTGCAGCTGCAGCGTAGAGTATCATGACCCCTCACACTGTCATTACAGTGTATATTCAGGTTACATTAGCATGTCTGTCTTTATTTTTCTTCCTTTTAGGAACATTTTAGAGCTGGAATCTCAATACCGTGAAACCGTGATATTTTAGCTTATGGTTATCATACCGCCAGAATCTCATACCGGCCCATGCCTACTGAGCACAGAGGAGGGATTCATTCTGATAGTCATGTATAATGTGTAAGTTGGAGGTAAATCAGCATCTTATTGATCTGTTGATGATGTTACACTGAGCCTTTAAATCTGGGGGAAGTATGTCAGTGAAGTTCAGATGTGTGTTTCATACTCAGGACGGTATGAAGAGTTTGTTCCTTCAGTGAACGCATCACTCAGCAACAGCAGAGGAATCAGATCAGACTGTAACACACACAGCGGTTCATTGTTGGTTTGGATCCAAACATGAAGAGAAGTACAGAGAATGATCCTTTAAGAAGGTCACAGGTGTCTCTCTCCTGCGTTGTGGTTGGCTGGTTGGAGACGAGCCGGCGGTCGGAGAGTCTCTGCTCCGTTGGGAACGTTTAGTTTTTATAGAAGGAGTCGAAACATGGAGGGGAGCGTTGGAGTGTTGGAGCGTTGGAGCGTTTCCTGTCGGCCTCATGAGGAAACTGAAGCTGTCAGCTGTCTGAAATCACATGTTCGTCCTGAATGTGTTTGACAGGAAGTGAAACGATACGAGTTATGCAGCCAATAAAACATTAAAGTGAGAAACTGAAACATCTTCACCAAGTCTGACAACGAAATTGAGAGAGGAAGGAGAGGAGAGAGAGGAAGAGGAGGAGAGAGGAGGAAGAGGAGGAGAGAGAGGAAGGAGAGGAGAGAGGAGGAAGAGAGGAGAGAGAGGAAGAGGAGGAGAGAGAGGAAGGAGAGGAGAGAGAGGAAGGAGAGGAGAGAGAGGAAGAGGAGGAGAGAGAGGAAGGAGAGGAGAGAGAGGAAGGAGGAGAAGAGAGAGGAAGGAGAGGAGAGAGAGGAAGAGGAGGAGAGAGAGGAAGGAGAGGAGAGAGAGGAAGAGGAGGAGAGAGAGGAAGGAGAGGAGAGAGAGGAAGAGGAGGAGAGAGAGGAAGGAGAGGAGAGAGAGGAAGAGGAGGAGAGAGAGGAAGGAGAGGAGAGAGAGGAAGGAGAGGAGAGAGAGGAAGGAGAGGAGAGAGAGGAGAGAGAGGAAGGAGAGGAGAGAGAGGAGAGAGAGGAAGGAGAGGAGAGAGAGGAAGGAGAGGAGAGAGAGGAGAGAGAGGAAGGAGAGGAGAGAGAGGAAGGAGAGGAGAGAGAGGAAGGATAGAGGAGAGAGAAGCACATTGAAGGTCCAGGACTGGAATCTGTCATCCGGACGTCTCCAGGTCCAGATTACCTGTGAGACCAGAAAGCACAGACAACTCCGGGGAAGAAGTTTAGCTTATTGATAGAACATGAATGTTAATGGATATAGATGGATGGATAGAGAGAGAGAGGGAGGAGAGAGGATAGATGGATGGATAGAGAGAGAGAGGGAGGAGGAGAGAGGAGCCCAGTGCATCATGGGAGTCCCCCGGCAGTCTAAGCCTATAGCAGCATAAACTAGGAGCTGGAGCCCTTAACCCCAACTAGAAGCTTTATCACAAAGGAACGTTTGAAGCCTACTCTTAAACGTAGAGAGGGTTCTGCCCCCCGACCGAAGAGAGAGTAGCATCACATGGAAATACTACAATAAAGTACTAGTACCTTTAACAGTACTACAGTAAAGTACTAGTACCTCTAACTGTACTACAGTAAAGTACTTCTGCAGTCTTGTATGTTGATGCTTCTCATTTCTTTGTGTGTAATATTTGAATATTTGAGCTCTAACATGCTCAGATGTGTTGTAGCATTCGTTCCCTTCCTGTCGCTCTGTGTGAATTCATTAGACGGAGAGCTTTTATAATTCAGTGGTGTGTGAGGCTTGTTTCCTCTAATGAAGCCCAGCAGAGTCGCTGGGCTCCAGACGCCGGCTGACAGCAGCTGGAGGGGAAACGTGAAGCTGAGGAGTCACTCTGCTGCTGCCGAGCCGCTTCCCGCCAGAGGCAAACCTCTCAGCATGGAATCAGCTTCCTGCCTGAGACGTTGTTTCATATGTTGTTTGAGTTGTTTCTGTCGTGTGTTGACAGAAGCATTATTCCTACATGAGAATGCAATCAGGCTTCCACTCAGCTCAGCCTTACGGACATAAATCTGTTCTGTTGAGCACCTTTAGAGGAAAAAGCCAGAGCATATTCATCATATATGTGGAAGAATGAAGGAAAACTGATCTGTGTTTGGTTGTTTTATTGATTAAAAGCAGCGTTTGACTGGATTAATAAACTTCTACAGTATAAGCTGCTAAACTCTGGTGTCAGTAGGAGGTTTATATGAAGTGTTTGTTCATGATTTAGCTTTTTAAATTACAGCTTCTAGCTCGATAGTTTAACCTGTAAAGTCTGAACCATCAGATAATGAAACTGGAGTGTTTATTGGACCTTCGGACAAATAATTAAAACATTCATTTAATAACACTTTGCATGAGTTTAGTTTTGTATCATATTTGATTCATAGCATAAGTAAAACATAATGAATCCAACATGTTTAACCCTTAAAGGTTCTGATAGAGCTCATATCAGACACAACATGAAATATAATAACATGATTAACAGATAAATGAGCTTCTATAGCTGCTGTTTCTAATCTGATAAACACATTATCAACAGGAGTTAAACATAAAATAAGATACTAAATATTTAATTAACTCAGTATATTTCCTATTGAAGTATCAGTAACTAAAAATACTACAAAGAAAAATACAAATACTACAAAAAAATACTCTCAAAAAGTACAAAATACGGCAAATAAAGTAAAACATTGCAAAGAAAGATTCAAATACTTAAAAAACCAGTAGTATCCAGGCCTATAAACTGTGTCTCACTGATTGACAGCGTTAAAATAAAAAGCTCCCCTGGTGGTTGATCTGTGTACTACATGTATCTGATCCGATACAACAGACTTGATTTGTATCTAAATAATCCAGATATATTATATAACTATATTTACTCTTTAGTATGTGAATGTTTCATGTTTTGGTTATAAAGAGAATATGTAGGCGATGCCAGCGTAGGCGTTTTAGATATCTGAATGTCTGTATTCGCCTGCTAACGTTTAGCTGCAGATGTTGAAGCGTGATGTCATCGTGCTCTACTCACTGATTGGTCCGACTCTCTGCTTGTTTCCGTGCCGCAGGTCTCCTGACAGCGAGGACAGAACGGTTCTCCACAGACGGAACGGTTCCAGACAGACGGAACGGTTCCTCACAGACGGAAACCGTTCTCCACAGACAGAACGGTTCCCCACAGACGGAAACCGTTCTCCACAGACAGAACGGTTCCCCACAGACGGAACGGTTCCCCACAGATGTAATGGTTCCCCACAGATGGAACGGTTCTCCACAGACAGAACGGTTCCCCACAGACAGAACCGTTCTCCACAGACAGAACCGTTCTCCACAGATGGAACGGTTCCCCACAGATGTAACGGTTCTCCACAGACGGAACCGTTCCCCACAGACGGAACGGTTCCTGTCATCCGCTCCCTGCTGCTCTCTCTGGGAATAAAGTGACTCCGTTTGTTTTAAAGTAGATCTGAGAAGCTTCTGAGCTGCTGGAGACTTTTCTGTTTGGTTTTTACTGACGATGTTTGGAGACTTTCAGAGCCCCGAATAAACCTTCATATCTGTTTAAAGACACGAACACAAGCGACTTAACGGAGGAGAGTAATATTACAAGCTGAAGCTGGAACATGTATCCGTGTTGGGACGGTCGCTGTCAGTCTGGAAAATGTGAAGAAATCATCCGAAAATCAAACTTTGCTCACTTTTATCAGACGTGACGACATTTTAACCCTTACATACTGTTCAGCTCGAATCTGATCATTTTTACATTTAACAGCTGTAAAAACATAACACATGCTTTTTACCCTGAAATTTGATGACTTAGTCCAAAATGCACCAAAATGAAACCATATTAAATGTTATATTTTAGTCTAGAAGCTCCTAATGTTTGTCATTGAGGCTGTTCTGGGTCAGATGATCTAACCGTATCTATGTCCATGTGTTTTATTAAATGAATAGTTAATAGTTTCCTTTCCTTCCTTCCTTCCTTCCTTCCTTCCTTCCTTCCTTTCCTTCCTTCCTTCCTTCCTTCCTTCCTTCCTCCCTCCTTTCCTTTCCTTCCTTCCTTGGAATGGATGTCCATGTGTTTTATTAAATGAATAGTTAATAGTTTCCTTTCCTTCCTTCCTTCCTTCCTTCCTTCCTTCCTTCCTTCCTTCCTCCCTCCCTCCCTCCCTTCCTTCCTTTCCTTCCTTCCTTCCTTCCTTCCTTCCTTCCTTCCTTCCTCCCTCCCTCCCTCCTTTCCTTCCTTCCTTCCTTCCTTCCTTCCTTCCTTCCTTCCTCCCTCCCTCCCTCCTTTCCTTTCCTTCCTTCCTTGGAGTGGATGTCCATGTGTTTTAGTGAAATGAATAGTTAACAGTTTCCTTTCCTTTCCTTCCTTCCTTCCTCCCTTGCTTCCTCCCTCCTTTCCTTTCCTTCCTTCCTTGGAATGGATGTCCATGTGTTTTATTAAATGAATAGTTAATAGTTTCCTTTCCTTCCTTCCTCCCTCCTTTCCTTTCCTTCCTTCCTTGGAATGGATGTCCATGTGTTTTATTAAATGAATAGTTAATAGTTTTAATAAGGTAGTAGTTATGAGGATGAAGACTGATGGCTCTAATGGTTCTATAATAAACCCCACACTTCCACAAAGCTCTGCTGCTCCCTCCTTTCCTTCCCTCCTTCCCTCCTTCCCTCCTTCCTTCCTCTGCTCAGTTTACCTTTAAACACATTTACATTGTTATTATATGTTATATTTTCATGTCTGAGGTAAAACATGAATCAAGCTTTAACCCTCCTGTTGTCCTCCAGTCAAGGAAGGAAGGAAAGGAAGGAAGGAAGGAAGGAAGGAAGGGAGGAAAGAGGAAGGGAAAGACAGAAGGAAGGAACGAAGGAAGGAAGGATGGATGGAAGGAAGGGAGGAAAGAGGAAGGGAAAGACAGAAGGAAGGAACGAAGGAAGGAAGGATGGATGGAAGGAAGGGAGGAAAGAGGAAGGGAAAGACAGAAGGAAGGAACGAAGGAAGGAAGGGAGGAAGTCAAAACGACAGGAAGCTTTAATCTCATTTATTGATCAGTCAGATTATTGATGCTTTAAACACGTCTGAGCTTTTTATGAGGACAAACTGTGAACATGAAGGAAGGGAGGAAGGAAGGATGGATGGAAGGAAGGAAGGAAGGAAGGAAGGAAGGAAGGAAGGAAAGGAGGGAGCTTTATGAGGACAAACTGTGAACATGAACAGTATGTAAAGGGTTAAAGATGTGAGGCAGAACACCTGAATGTACTTTTATAAAACATGTAAATGAACCTCAGATAATAAAAAAACCTTTATCGTACAATATTTAATAAATCTGCATGAAAACTGACTTCAAATGATTTTATTTAAACCAGAGGAGTCAAACTCATTTTCATTCAAGGGCCACATACAGAACAATTTGATCTCATGTGGGCCGGATCATTAAAAAGATGGAGGGACGGAAGGAAGGAAAAGAAGGAGAAGGAAGGAAGAAAGGGAGCAAGGACAGATGGAAGGAGGAGAAGAGAAGACAATAAGGAAGGAAGGAAGGGAAGATCGGAATGAAGGAAGGAAGGAAGGAAGATCGGAAGGAAAGAAGGAAGGGAAGAAGGACAGAGGGAAAGGAAGGAAGAAAAAGAAGATCGGAAAGAAGGAAGGAAGATCGGAAGGAAAGAAGGAAGGGAAGAAGGACAGATGGAAGGAAGGAAGGAAAAGAAGATCAGAAGGAAGGAAGGAAGGAAGGAAGGAAGGAAGGAAGGAAGATCGGAAGGAAAGAAGGAAGGGAAGAAGGACAGAGGGAAAGGAAGCAAGGAAAAGAAGATCGGAAGGAAGGAAGGAAGATCGGAAGGAAAGAAGGAAGGGAAGAAGGACAGATGGAAGGAAGGAAGGAAAAGAAGATTGCAAGGAAGGAAGGAAGGAAGGAAGGAAGGAAGGGAAGAAGGACAGATGGAAGGAAGGAAGGAAAAGAAGATTGCAAGGAAGGAAGGAAGGAAGGAAGGAAGGAAGGAAGAAAGAAAGGTAAGAAGGACAGATGGAAGGAAGGAAGGAAAAGAAGATCAGAAGGAAGGAAGGAAGGAAGGAAGGAAGGAAGGAAGAAAGAAAGGTAAGAAGGACAGATGGAAGGAAGGAAAAGAGGAAGAAGGAAACTGGGCCGGATTGGACCTCTCGGCGGGCCGGTTCTGGCTCACGGGCCGCATGTTTGACACCCAAACATCTTTTTCTTACCTTGTTTAACGGTTTTGTTTCAGGGACGATCATCATTCATCATTTTTATAAACTGATCAACTGATTAAATAAAGAAAATCATTCAGACCTTTTGAGAATGAGAATATTTGTTTCAGCCTTTCGAGTCCTGTGAGGAAATAAAACTACTAAATGAGCTCAATGTGACTTTTAAAGGATCATTCTGTGATTTCTCTTCATGTTTGGATCCAAACCAACGAAGAACTGAAGCATCTTATTCTCCTATTGTCCAAAAACTATTAAAAAACACGCCAAAATAAAGCGTTCAAACTCTTCAAAGTAAAGGAACACGTCACCCAGTGCAGCGCTTTTATTGTGAAGAGTTTGGCTCGCTGTGGTCACGTGATGAATGAATCTGTCTCGTTGGTGTTTAATCTAATAAACTGTTTTATTTGCAGTCATGAGGCTCATAAACGATCATTTATTTAGTCTGACTTTAACATTTAGTAACTCATGTCTGATCCTGAATTATGAGGAAAAAAAACTTTCTTGCAGATTTTTTTCTCGCAAATTTACGACTTTATAATGTCGGAAATTTACGACTTTTTTTCTGGTTAATTTGTGACTTTATAATGTCAACGATTGTCCGAGTTTTTTTTATCGCAAATTTACGACTTTATAATGTCGGAGAATATCTGAGGTTTTTTTCCGAAAATTTACGACTTTATAATGTCGGAGAATATCTGAGGTTTTTTTTTTCGTAAATTTACGACTTTATAATGTCGGAGAATATCTGAGGGTTTTTTTCGTAAATTTACGACTTTATAATGTCGGAGAATTTACGACTTTTTTTCTGGTTAATTTGTGACTTAATCATGTCAACTATTGTCCGAGTTTTTTTTCATCGTAAATTTACGACTTTTTAATGTCAAATTCCAGGTCAGGTTTTTTTTTAAATGAGTGTAATAAACCGTCGTAGCTGTTTTGGCTCCAAACTGCAGATTTGTTGACAAGAAGAAA